>NW_018164496.1:1616741-1624261 GCF_001263595.1 Phalaenopsis equestris
CGGCCAGGATCGGACACCGCATGCAGAGATGCATGCGGTGTCCGCACGCAATAATCTCTCGCGTGAGGGTTAAAATGTAAAAAATATTTGGCATGAGCATTATTATATCTTACTAAATTGTTATAGGATTTTTTTCTAAATCTTATATATTTGTGTTTGTGGACACTATCGAACATGGCTTGTCTATATCTCTCAATCTTTATGCATGCATGCATGACATGTACATATTCATGTTTTTTTTTTAATGTGTATACATGCATACTTGTGCGTTCACATCTGTACATCTACACAAACAACGTATGCTTTATTCGCACATTCAATGATTTCTTGAAGACTACTCATTCTTCCGCGAACCAACGTTATGACCCGAGAAACTATGGAACCATTTTCTATCCGTGGGATAAGAGACTGTACTTGTAATCACATACTAATAGTGGAATATTTTAGTTAGGCAAATTCCAGTGGTTTTTTTTTTTCCTTTTTCCAGGTTTTCCACTTCAAAACTTTTGGTGTCCCAACTGATTATCTTATTTCATCTGAGTGTGTGTTGATTTCTCGTACAACGTTAAGATAATAATTCATTACTCTTCTATTATGAATTCTCTAGCACACAACAACTCCCAACTGATTATCTTATTTCATCTGAGTGTGTGTTGGTTTCTCGTACAACGTTAAGATGATAATTCATTACTCTTCTATTGTGAATTCCCTAGCACACAGCAACTTTTATTCTTAACTTTTGTCTATCCACTTACTTAAGATGAAGACAAATGAGAACTTAAGTTGTGTTCTAAATTTTTTTCATAATATTTTACATATGACCCAATAAACCTTACATTCTTATTAGACACAATGGAAGTGGGGAGACCATATACATGAAAGAATTTTTTAATAAAATAATTTGGTTGTTTAGATGCGCCAACAATCTTAGAACAGGGAAGAAACTGCGCTAGTTTCGAAAACCTATCAACTATTACGATGAAATCATATCTTTGATCCGTCTTGGGTAATCTCAACACAAAATTCATGTTAAAGTTTTGGCGCACTGCATGAGGCAGTATAGGGGAGTATATAAGCCAAGAGTTTGCTCAACAGCTTTACCAATTTGACAAGTACAATACCAATTCACTAATAGAGCTACATCCTTTCTAATTAAGGGCCACTTTCCCTAAACAAACTAATGATGTTATTATTTTTTATATTGACTAATTAATCCTCATGGATATACTCCTAGACAAGATAATACGCATAATTGTGATCATTTAAATAAGAATCCATGTGCAATCTATAAGCAAAAATCATTTAAATAGGAATCCATGTGCAATCTATAATCAAAATTCTATAAGATAAGATTTGATTATTTTTCATATCAAGGTAGATCAAATGGAAGTTAGGCTATCTTAACTGATTCCCACTCATCATTTATATTCTCAAACACGGACACTTCCACAATCACAACACCAAGTAAAATAAAAACTCTATTCAACACATCAACAACTTCATTCTCTACTGAAAAACAATGTATTCGAATAAATAAATACCCTTGCATAAATATAACCCATTTTGTATGTTGGGTACTTAAATTTTTAGGATTTCTAATATCATAAAGTTCAATGGTTAGAATACAAAATAAACTCTTTGTGCTGAACTTAATGACCCTCATTCAGAATGCTTACACTTCACCATAAAATTCATTGTCAACGCGACGACCAGTGGTGGAACCGGGGCGGGCGGGGGGAAGTAGTCACCCCCTCTAGAGGCATTCTGAATTTGGTTCACTATAGCTCAGGTGAAATTCGAAAAGCTTAGAACAACCTCATTTAAATTCTATCATAATATATTTTTTATTCATTAATTTGTTTGAGATTATATTTCTTATATTATTGTAATCTTATATGGGGCAATTTTAGCTTTGTTTAGTCATCGCATATGAGCTTGACTTTAAAATTCTAAGCTGCACTTTTCCAACTAATTTGGCTAAATTTTATCTCAAAGATTTTCTTAGTATTTTAATAGACTCATACATAATACACATTGATATTTCTAATGAATGATGATAATAGTTGTGGAAGAATTCTATGGGAAAAAAATAATTCCATGCCAAAATAAACTACACAGAACGACATGAATGCAATACTTATGATAAAACAAATGTTTTATTATTAATTAGTTACTCTGTATATTGAAAAACCCTAACCCACTGTCACTCCATACTCAAATTTCGCCCCCCTCATCTCTTCAAATTCTGATTCAGACATTGATGATGGCTATGCCGAGTTTATTAAAATTTATGGGGATTAAACTTGAAAATGATGAGTTGACAACTGTTAAAATTTTCTACATTCTTATATTTTATTTGATTATTCGTTTTATGATTAAAATCTGTATGATAGGAAAATCCTTAACGGACTTTTTGGCTGCAAGTAATATTTGGCCTATAAGTTATATCTTATTTTGGCATTTGGACTTTTTCATACTTATTTTTCTTTTCTTGAAATGCAAGTTCATGTGACGTGCTTATTTTAGGCGTGGAATGTTGTGTTTATGGAGCCAAAGCACCCTGTATCCAGGTTTGGGCGCCTAAGCACCCATTATTGAGCTTTACTTTTGAAGGGGTCGCCCCTATGGGCGCAAAAGCGCCCATGTTTGGGCTCAAACAGAGAAAGTTGACGCTTTTGTGTCCGCCCTAGGCCCAGCTAAGCTGGGCTCGTGTTTTGCTTCCCGAGAGCTTGGCGCTTTGGCGCCAAGTCAGGGGCCCAAGCGCCAAGAGCAGTTTGTCTTGGGATTTCAGTTTTTTAATCTCGATTTCAAGCAGGTTTCGTAAGTTTTGTTGTTTCTTCCTTCTGTAGTCTTCGATGAGCATGCCGGTGAATGTGAGAAGTTTTGAAGAGGTGGTTTTTAGTGATTTGGCGTGATTCTTGTGTCGGATCGGAGAGTTAAAATTGTGGGGTGAGTCCTGTAAGTTATTTTTTTGTGGAGATAAAATTTGTGTGAATTCTTTGTAAAACCTTCTAAATTTCATAGTAAATTTTTTTAGCTCTATAGTTTTTTCTCTCTTGTGTTTTTGCACTAAAATTCTCGTGTGCTTTTTTGGCTACTTTAATTGCGCTTTCTGTTCATTTTTTTGTTTCGGATTTCTCAAATTTGTATGATTTCATTATTCCGCGTTGTGGTTTAATTTCTAATTGATCCTAATGCCCAGTAAAATTGGGAATTGTTTGGTATATTTCCTATCAAATTGGTATCAGAGAGGGCTTCAATTCTAGTGGGAGCAATGACAGATGAAGCAATGTTCAAAGTGAAGAAGTTCAATGAGACGTACTTTCCTTTCTGGAAGACTCAGGTGGAGGATTTATTGTATTAGAAAAAATTATATTTGCCACTACAAGAAATAACAAAGAAGCCTGAGTTTATGCATATGGAGGAATGAGAAGCATTGGATCGAACAACATTGGATTTGATCCGGCTATCACTTTCATCATTTGTTGCATTTAACATTGTGAATGAGAAAACTACATGAAATACTTTTTTTTACCCTATGAAAAATGTCATTCAATTCAATTAACACATCATTTTGTTCATCATAAGGAAACGGAGTTTACATTACATGCTCTTGAATTTCATTATAGCGTGTTTGATGGCCATGAAACAAATTCAATTTTATGAGTTTAAATTTAATTGTTTTACTTATTTATGGAAAGTTTACATACATACCACACAATTCTTATGTATTTACATATCTAACATCCAAACTTTGTTATCTACACTTATAACACCTTGGTGTCATGTACCTATGCATGAGAAGGTGTATTTCACTTTTAAAAAGATAGTGATGATGGTATTTTTGATGTGATGTTAATTATTTAAGTGGGTATGCTTGTAAATATGAATGTATAGGTGTTAGATATATAAATACATAAGAATTGTTAACATCACATGGTAATTCTGTTTTTTCTTAATTCTGCTTTTGTATATGAACAAAAATTTAAGGAAACAAAATACACTCCTGGGGATTAAAATTCAACTGTTATTTTTCATTTCTAATATTTTTACTAAAAATTAGCAGTTCACGTGGCAATATTGCATGCTCATCATAGGGTAGCAACTATCTTCTTTCTGTTCATTGTATTTATGTGATATCTTATTGCAGCCTCCAAGCTGCAGTTACTTATTGATACGCTCTGTTTTATGATAAATCGCATTATTGTCCACACATTTTCTAATTAGGGGCATTTACGTACGTACCACCCAATACTTATGTATTTGCATATTTAAAACCAAAGACTTCATTTTTTTCATTTATACCAAGATTCAACAGAATTTTCAGTAAGTTTCCATGCAGGTACTATTGATAAAGTATAGTTCAGGCAATGGATTGGGGTAATTCACTTAAAAGCATGAAAGGTAGTCTTTTTCCCTCATTTTTTGATTCTCTAAGAGGTGTTTGGGATCACTTTTGTTTTTTGTTTTTTTTTTTCTTTCATTTATGTTTGATTTGAAATAGAACATTTTTGACTTGTTTAATTAAGATAAGATTGTTTTTTAAAATACTCAAAGCACTAAAAATTTTTTTGAGTGTTTTTTAAAATATATTAATTTGTTTTTTTTTTCCGCAGATATGGACTCCAAAACTACGATTGATATGCCACTCATACACTTCGTAGAACCTCCAGATATTGCGACGGATAAAGGAAATTCTTCTCCGGCGCGGAAGCCTAAGAAGTCAATGACTTCGCTGTATCTCAAGTTCTTTGAAACCGCCCCTGATGGAAAGAGCAGACGTTGCAAATTTTGCAAACAGTGCTATTCTATAGCTACTGCAACAGGTGATCTATCATGCAAAAATATTTAGTGGATTGGGGCATTTACATACATACCATCCAATTCTCATTTACTCACATATCTAACATCCAAACTTTACCTTTTAAATTTATACCCCTTAAATCTTTCATATTATGTCAAAAATAACATCATACTAACTTTTAAAAAACATTAAATACATCTTTTCATGCATAGGTAAAATGTCATGTTTGTAAAAATTAGAGCTTTAGATATGTAAATACATAGAAAATGACCGGTATTTATGTAAATCTTCCTTAAAAATTTACCATTTACGAATTAAAGCTTCCTGTTTTCAAATTTCAAATATACTTTTAAAAATCAAAATTCAAAACAAAACGTCAACCTGCATTTTCCACGTTTGTCATGTTTCCAATGATTTAATCCGCTGCTCAAACACACCTACAAATTAGTACTTCAGAAAACTAACCCGGATGATAATTTGGTAAATAAGAGTGATTCTAGCATTATGTTTGTAAATATCACTAATTTCTAATAATGATTTATATTTCATTTTAATTTTGAGATTAATTCTAGCTTTAAAACCCCCTTGTCATTATTAGCCTATCCTACTCTATTTTTTGTTTGGCTTAATCCTAGGTTCATGTTCATCATCAGCATTTGCTATAAGGGAAATTTACATGCTTAGCCCACAATTCTTATATATCCATATATCTCACACCTAAACTTTCATGTTTACATGCACAATATTTTGGTGCTTAAACTTTTTATAAAAACGTGCATTTCACTTTTAAAAGTGGTATTAGTACTATTTTTTATGTAATATTAAAGATTTGAGTGCTACACGTGTAAATATGAAATTTTAGGTTTGAGATACTTAAATACATAAGAATTGTATGCTATGTATTTAAGCACTGCTTGATATAATTGTTTTTATGTCACTTGACATTATCATGTTGTATAAATGATCGATTGAAACAATAGTTTTGCCACCGGTTTTATGTCTATGAAGGAAACCTTGGAAGACATCTAAATCACCGACATCCGGGATACGATAAACTCGCTAATTTTTCCCAACAAGCTCTCGACGATTCCAATTCCATCTCTTCTATGAATCCTTCATCTCTACATAAACCTCCAACCCTTGGTTTTGATCATCTAAATTGGTTATTACTCAAATGGAGCATTGGAGCCTCAATCCCCACTTCAGTTTTTGATGATTTAGGGTTCCTTAATTCCCTCAAGTTTTTCAATCCATCAGTCTCGCTCTGGTCCTCAGACAAGTTCCAATCTGTCACTTTAGAAGTTTTCAGAACCATGAGAGAAGATGTGAAGGCATTAATGGACAATATCAGCTCCAAAGTTTCCATCACTCTGGATTTCTATACTTCTCATGAAGATTTGTACTTTATTTTCATTTATTGTTTTTGGATTGATGAGAATTGGTCTCTACACAAAATTCTTCTCGATCTTCGTCGCATTCCCTATCCATGCACGGGCTTGGAGATCTTTCATGCGGTTTTCGAAATCCTCAAAATCTATAATCTTGAGAAGAAGGTCCTTTGTTGCACCAATGCTTGCCATGCTCTTAAGGACGAATTGGAAGCTCGGAAGGCACCCTTCTGCTACATCCCATGTGCTGCTCGCTCCTTGAACCAGATCATAGAGGATGGTCTCCGAAGCCCGAAACCTATAATTTCGAAGATCCGGGAATTTGTGCTCGAGCTGAACACGGTGCCAACAATTGCCCAAGATTTCAAACACTTGGCTACAATCTATCAAGAAGGTTCATGGAGATTTCCTATTGATGCTTCGGCTACATGGAATGGAAGCTACATGATGCTCGATCTCGTTCGAAAGGTAAGTAAACTACGTCATTTCGTTCTTGAAAGATTCTCATTTTCATCATTTTAAGTGTTAAAATAGTCCTCTGATTGTTTGCATGAGGCCATTCCAATCCCACAGTTTATAAACGCACCAAATTCGGTCCTATACTCATTAAATTGGAGCTAATAGAGTTCTAGGCGGGTACTATTTCAGTCAATATTAAAAGAGTTTATCGATTAAATTGAAACTTTCATTGACTCTGAGACTAAAATGATTGCAAAGAGGGTTAACTAGTTGATAGTTTATTATTGATTGAGTAAAGTGCCAAAACAGTCTTATGACTCTTTACATGAGGTTCATTTCAATCTCAGGGTCAGCCAATATTAAAAATTTTTAGAGATTAAATTGGCATTATTATAGACTCTAGGGCTAAACTAATCCTCTGCAGAGAGTTGGGAGACTATTTTGACAATTTTGTAAACCATATCTGGAGGTGGCGACTAGGATTTTTCTCATAATTAATCTCACTTTGTAATATGGAAACTAATCCTCTGCAGAGAGTTGGGAGACTATTTTTACAATTTTGTAAACCAGATTTGGAGGTGGCGACTAGGATTTTTCTCATCATTAATCTCACTTTGTAATATGTAGGCATCGAATTCCATGGAGAGCATCATCAAGAAGCATGAAGAAATATTTGGGGGCAGAAATCTATTACTGAACAACACAGAGAAATCTGTGGTAAACATTTTGCATTCATACCTGGAACCATTTCACAAAATCACATCCAATCTGAGCGCCTGTAGGGTCTCCACGATCGGTCTGGTTCTATTCTTCATGGATCACGTCTTCGAACTGATCAGCGCTTGCAGAGACGCCGGCCGCCATGACCG
>NW_018164496.1:1626087-1636096 GCF_001263595.1 Phalaenopsis equestris
GTGGGGAGAGATGTAAATCCCATGAAAATTATATGGAATGAGTTCCTTATCAAATATGTGAAAAGACTGATAATCATATGCCGATATAGATAAGTGAATTTAAATCTCTAATTCTATATTTATATCTTATCAATTTAAAATCATTCAACACATTTATATATACATATGAATGAGATAGGTTCATTAACATTCGGGGTGTAGAAGGGTCGTTCGAGTTTGATTGAGCCTTGACTCGAGCTTGAGATTCATTAATTAGTGAGTTTGAGTTCGGGCTTAAACTTAATTCTTTGATTTTAAGCTACGTCAAAAAGAAGTTAACATTAATTAGAGCTCGTATTAATTAAAAGAAAAATAATAAGAAAAATATTTGCTCTAAAATATAAAAAATATATATTTTTTTTATTTTTTTAATAATTAATAGCCAAAAGTCTTAAAATTTACTATATTTATCGTATATTTTATATTAACATTTCTTTTTAAATGAGAAAGCTTGCTTACCAACGAGTTGAGTCAAGACTCAGAGTTGGCGTGAGCTTGGCTTGTTAGCTTATGCAGCTAAACTCGTGAGCCACATACCGAATCGAGCCAAAGCTATAATCATCTAATAATTTTAAAGGAACATTGACACATATATTTGATTTCAAACATTTCAAATTTATCAATATTTTATTTTATATCTTCTGTGGATTGAACGGTTCTGAGCGGAGCATGCGACACATGATAGAGCTCTATTAGAATAAACAAAGATACCTGGAGGAGGATCGATTGACAGCAAACAGCCGACCGGAGATTGCTTGAGCGGCTGACCAAGGGTCAACTGACAATAGACCGACCGAAGTAGAGGTTGATCGACACAAAAAGTGCTCAAATAGAGGTCGATCGACAAGAAGATGACCCACACAATATTCATCAATTGCAGGCATGAAGTCAATTGGTTTGGGGTCCACCGTTTAAAAACGGTCAAGAATGTAGTCATCATTTCACAACAATCCTATCTCCTATAAATATAAAAGCATTAAATGTAATAGAAGTTATTGATGCCACATAAAAATATATCATCTTCTTTCTCCTTCTGTTCCAGTTTATATATATATATATATACTTCATGAACGAGAGAAAGAGAGACATAATTGCATTAAAAAATAGGGAAGATTTAGGGTCACTTTAGGGCGGCTGCAGCTTATTGAATAATTTGCTGATAAACTGATTAAAAAAATGTGTTGATAAGCTAGGAACAGTGACTATTATAAGTTTTTATTTTTTTTGAAAAAGCCACACCACTGCCAGAAAGTTGACACTACACCTAAGATAAGTGCGGTGTGAAAACACTTTTCAAAACACATAATCTGTCAAAACATAATTTACCCAAATAGTCTAGTGTGTTTTCAAAACACCACCGCACCAAATAAACTGCCCCAAATGGACCCTTAGAAACACCCCAATCAATTCCTACATATTTGCATAAACAACACCTTAAGTTCAATTTTTACAAATATGTCATCTTACTTGTGCAAGAAACGGTGCACTTCACATTTTAAACGTTAAAAAGGTGGTAATTTTAATGTGATATGACACGTTTGGGTGGTATAAATGTAATAGAATAAGTAAAATTTATGTGTAACATATGTAAATACATAGAGATTGGGTGGTATGTTTGTAAAGTTATAAGAACAGCTTGTCTCGACAGCCAAATTATTATGCCTAGAAAATGCTATGTGAAAACACTACATAACATTAATTCCAATTCTATCACAACATTAAACAATATACACTATCATCATAGAATTAATATGACTCATAAATCTATAACATTAATTCTAATCAATGCTATCACAACATTAAACTACATAATATCATCAAGGCATTAATATGACTCATAAATCTTTAACATTAATTCTAATTAATTCTATCGCCACATTGAATTATAGTATGTTATCATCAAAACATTAATGTGGCTCATAAATTTTTAACATTAATTCCATTTGAGTTCTAGGAAGATTTACATACATACCGCTCAATTCTCGCATGTTTACTTGTGTGCTACGTAAACTTCAATATTTACTGCATGCCAAAAATTAGCTTTCGTGGGCTAAATCACATGGACCTAGAAGGCACGTCGGCGTAGAAGGTACAATCATCATCTGGAGGACCAGCTAAGCCGACTTGTTGGCCTCACTCTCTAGTCTCTAACATGTCAGTTATCACGCTTCATTTGTCGAGCTGACCAGCCTAACTAACTTAGCAAACAAACTCACTGAACTGATCTGCTTGTTTCATCTACTGAACTGACTAGCTTAGCTTACATTATTGACAATCCTCGAAACAATCAAAACACCAAAGTTAAGACCCTCATAAAGAATAGATATATGTCACATCTTTATTTATGAACCATATGAAATCCACGTTACAATACTTTCATTGAGGCAGTGTGGACGGATTGTGTATGTTATGGCCTTTATTTTAATATTTGCTTGAACATATATAATGGATAGACAAAGCGACTGGAGGAAGAATGTAGTATCTAGTTTTCGGGCCATTTTGAGGGATCCCACTTCATGATTCTTTTAGGTGTTCTCGAACCCCTTCTCTCTATTGATCCTTGCTCGCCAGATCATTCTCTATGCTCTGTTTGAGAGGAGTCATAAAGTGGACACATAATTTAGGTACGGAGAACGTGAGTTGTATAAACTCACAAACAATACTGGACCCAACATATTAAAAGCATTCAACATCTACATTTGTGCCATCCCATCTATGCAAAAAAAAGGTGTATTCGCATTTAAAGTTAAGATAATGGTTTTTTATGCGATATGAAAGATTTGAGCAGTATAGATTTAAAAAAGTAAAATTTAGATGTTAATATGTAAATACATAAAGAATTGGGTACTTAATTCTATCATCACATTGATTAAACTATGCGTTATCATCAAAGCATTAATTTGACTTGTATGTTCTTAACGCTAACTTCAATTAATTCTGTCACCACATTAAATTCTATATTATCAACAAAGCATTAATATGCCTCAAATTTTCAGCATTAATTTCAATTAAATTTATCTCCAAACTCAAGTATATATATATATATATATAAAAGAATGGTTGAGGCTATTACACGAGCTCCCAGCCACCCTCAAGTGTCTAACTATTCGAGGACCGCCCTCACCACCGACAAATTAATCAGAGGGAGATTCAAACGCGTGACCTGAGGGGAATTACGACATTTAAAGAGGCTGCTATACCAACATGAGCTTCCTTGCATGTGTAAGGGATTCGATTGTGCGTCAGTCGACCATCGATAAATAGAAGAGGAAGGTGAAGGTGTGGCAGGAGAATACTGTGGGAAGGAAGAAGTCGAGGTTGAAGGAGTCGATTGTGGGAAGAAGAAATGAGTTCTGCTCACCGCACTGTGTTGAAGACGAATCGAGTACCACACGTAGCCATGCAAAGGAAAAGGACTTGCATACAGGAAAGGGATTTTTCGACTGATTATTGATACATTATTAAATAAATATTATATATTATATTTATAAGTTTATTATTTAAATGTTAAATTTCATTCGATTCAGACATTAAAAAAAGGTTATGGTTTTAACTTTAAATTTATTTTTGTATAAAGTAATAATATTTAATATTATTTTTATTACAATAATCAAACTTCAAGTTTAAAGTATTGAAATGTTAATTAAAATATGCAATACAAACATAATCGATCATTAAATTAAAACATAAGTAAAGTGATAACTGAATATTTTAATTTTTCAATGTGATAATTTGATATAAATAATATAAATTAAGAGCAAGCAGGTCGTTTATCATCAAAGTGAATACTCATATTCTTTTATAATAGTAACATTTATTTTTTCACGACCAAATGTATTTATGCTTACTGTTATAGTACTGCATACCCATGATTTATGATTCTATTAAATTTTGTTCATATTGTCAGAATGACTTGTGTGCTCAACTTTGTTTAAATTATCGTAGAAATTAAATCTTGTACAATAATATGGACTAACACGCAAATGAGAATGAAATATTCATTAGTATATTTCATTAGTATAAAGTAATATTTTTATAATATGCTTGTATGTGCATGATAATGAGAGAACCCAAGTACACGTGCACGTATATAGAAAATGATATTGATATTGAAGTACCTTAATTGATATAAATTTTAAATGGTGCTCTTGCAAATATATTAATGAAAAATATAATCTGTTATTAATATAATAAGATTCATTGAAGAACATTATATCCTTAAGATATCAAATATTTATATTGATTTTTCAAATGCTTAACTGCATGCATATAATCATTAGTATTCACTGATTTCCCTTGTATTACTCTAATTTGGGAGCGTGAGTATTCTATATATATATATATATATATATAATTATATTTTTAACCAAGCCAATCAAATAAAAATCATGATTTTTTTCTTAATATATACTCGCTAAGGTATCATTGAATTTTTTAATCTTATTTGGTCAAATGAGACATTGGGTTAAATTTATAAATATTTAAATTTTATCCACTAAATCTTAATTATTAATTACCAAATTATGTGTTAAATTCACATAATATGTGTTAGAAAATAAAAAGAAATTTTATTAGAACTAATATACTAATTAAACTATCTAAGCCCTCAAACATTACAATTCCTTTGCAAATTACAAAAAAAAGTGATAAATTACAAAAAAAAAAAATGAAATTACTTAATTTCAGATTTATTTCTTCAATTTTTGAAGCTTTGAGGAGCATATTTCTTAACTAGAGCTTGAATTCCTTTCTCTATGAGAAGATAAGATTGCTTCAATGGCTTCCTTCACTTGAGAAATGTCAGGTGCTCTTTCTCCTTGTGCAGGCCAGAACTCATCAGTAGCTAACACCTGAATAATATATTCCAATAAATATTTATCAAATAATATTAAAATATATTTTAATGTAAAATATATTATTTTAATTTTGAAACAAATAAATAATATGCTAATACCAAATTTTATGATTTGGTCATTACCTTTACTTGTAATTGCAGGAATTTCACATAACTTATGGCTTTCTCTAGCATTGTAACCAAATCAACCTGAAATTTCAAATTACAAATGAACCCATTTTGCTTAAAAAACTTTAGATAAATATCTTAAATTAAAAAAAAAATCTTTTTTTTTTACCTAAAAATCAGAAAAAGATGAGCCCTAATCAAATAAATCCATGAAAATTTTGGAAATTACAGATGAAGGAAAAAGCTCACCTTTGTGCCGTTTGGGATGAGAGCTTGTAAGATTTTAAGCCTTTCACTGATCCTCTCCCTGCGATTCTGCAAAGCACAGTAATCTTTTATCATTCCGTCTATAACTTTGTCAATATTTATACAAATCCTCAAAATTACACAACAAACCTTCGCGGCAACACTCTGTATATCCTTGGACGAACTCATCTTAGCCTTCGCCTGCCTCTTCATCCCACCACCATGCTTCTTTGAAGCCCTCATCTCACAACCCTTGCAGAACAACAAACAAATTCCAAAACTTCAACAAAATTACAAATCCCAACACATTTCATGAATTGCATAAAAAAAAAATTACAAAATTCACCATAAAATTAGCTCCTTTGCTCAATCCCGTCATCTTCCCAAATCCATCACCTTCATTCCTGAAACAATTCGCGTCACAGTTCTTCCATCTGAGCCGATCGATCGTATCATTCTCATCTTCCATCGAATCGATCCAACTCACGGAATTCTCTTTGTAATCGACATCTCGCTCGAAGCTGAGAACCGGCGGCGAATAGATCGCCGGCTGATGATGATCGGCGCCGCTTGGTTTAAAGTTGATGAGAGGGCGGGATTCGTGGAAGGCGAAATCTGACGATTCGAACAAGAAGGTGTTGGGATTGCGGAAAATTTGATTGTCGGGAAGGAAATCGTAGCGGGAGAGAGAAGAGGTATCGAATCCTTGAATAAAAGCAGGGGATTGGGGAGTGTATATCCCTCTCTCCTTCGCGAGCGCCATTAGAGATGAAGGAAGAAGGAAGGCGGGGGGAGGAAGCGGAAGAGAAGAGTGTGTGTTGTGCTGATTCTAAGAGGGTAGATATATAGGAGATTATAATATAAGATTTTGTGGGGTGGATTAAAAAAATATTGAAAATAAAGAAATAAAAAAATTAGGTTTTTGTGTTTTTTATTCAAATTTGGTTGTTTTAGAGAAAAGATTGAGTAAGAGAATTGATGTTTGATCTAAACAAATTTGTTGGGAAAATACTTTCAGTGAATTTGGATGGATTCTCTTGGTTATGATTTGCTTTGTTTTTGCTTGAGGTTGTTTCTTGTGATGGCTCGGTTTGGTTTCAGATCTTAATTTGGTGTTAGTAGCTTTTGGTAGATTTTTGGCACCATTGTTATGCTTGAATTGGCTTTTGAAAGATGTTTGGCTCTGTTTTATTTCGAGTAAGTTGTTTTGATTGCTGCTGATTGGCATTTATCTAATTGCTGATTGGAGAAGATGTTGTCATTCTTTTGAATCTTTGGAGCTTTTATATTGAGGATGTTGATTGGACATGTTGCTGATCAGGGAGCTTTATTTTGAGGTTAATGTTCAGAGATGTTGTTGCTCGGTGGTTTTGTGATTAGGGAGCTTTATATATATAAATATATATATGATTAGGTTTTGCATATTTTAAATACATAAATATAAATTTCAAGAAATAGTAAATTGGGGCATTTACATATATTGCACGCAATTCTTATGTATTTACATATCTCAGAGCTAAACTTTCATATTTACTGATATGGTATGACTCATATATCATATAGGGACTGACGGTGGATCGATGCGGAGCGGAGCGAAGCTGAAGAATCTGTCCAAATTGGGAAGTTATTGGCAAAAAAAGCCCCGCGGTATGGTACAGGGGTAATTTGTAATTACATATTGTGTCTAGGGTTTACTCATGGGGTTATAAATAAGTCTGTTAGTAACCCCAGGAGATATCCCTGATTTCTGTAAACTATTGTCTGAATATTGAAAGGAACTCGCCGCTCTGCTCCCGAGGACATAGGCATCTTTGTTGAACCTCGTTAAATCTCTGTGTTCTTCTGGATTTGTGTCGATTCCTGTGTTTTTCCTCGCCCTAATTTTCTCAACATTTACGTACATAGAACAAAAAAATCTTTAAAATCACATAAAAAAAAGACTGTTATTATCATTTTTTAAATGTAAAATATGCATTTTCATGCCTACGTTTAAAGCACCAAAGTATTGTGAATGCAAATATTAAAGTTTAGATGCGAGATATGTAAATACATGAGAATTGTGCGCTGCATATGTAAATTTCTTTAATCTATTTGTTTAGGGGTTCATAAAATGAAGAAAATAAAAGAAATGGTTAATTATGCTATGGTACACTTTAAATTGTTTTAATTAATAATAATGATTTAATCTTAAGTCTATTAAATATAATTTTATGATACAAATTTAATTATTTCAAAGGGTGGGCAAAGAGGTAATATTGCTCTCACCTCATGAATTATACACATTTCTCCAATATAAAAACTCATTGAAACATGACTCATAAATGAAAATAAATAAGTAAGGGGACATTTACATACATACTACCCAATTCATACCTATTTGCATATCTAACACCAAAACTTTATATTCTTTACATTTATACCTCACAAAGGTTTCCCATCACATAAAAAATATCACTATTTTAACTCGTAAAAAAGTAAAATACGTGTTTTCATGCATAGAAAAGCTGGCTCATAGACGAAAAATTGAAGTTCATGTGTTAGATATGTAATTACGTATTTTTTGTGTGGTGTATAAGTACATATTAAGAAAAAAAAATAAACTAAAAATGGTACCCAAAGTCCATATAATATTAAATGAATATAAGCTATATAAGCTGTCATTAATCAATGAAATTAATGAAAAGATTAAATGAGGGGAAGAAATCAGTAAGGATGCAAAAGCATCGCCGCTTCTCTCGCCTTCCCCACGTCTTGAGATTCCTAATCCCACTTATTTTATTTTTTATTTTTTTTATTTTTATTTTTCAGCTTATATCACATGGCTTTAATTCTCATCTCATAAAGCATTAATTAAGGGGTTTTATATTTTAATTCTCTCTTATTATCACTTAGATTCTTATGTATTTATACATCTTTTGTAATAAATAACTTTGCATGAACTCGTAAATCAATATGTACAGCTAAAATGTGCCTGACTGAATCCTGCGTGGATCCGACGATTCAGAGCAAGGCGCATGTCGAAAGGTTGGCTTCATGAGATTAATGCAGGGTCATTCAAAGCAGGGCAATCTCAAGAGAATGACCCGAGGATAATACCAATTACTCTATTTCAAATTCTCTCTCGACCCATTTATTGTCTATTCATTGGGTGTGATTCATAGACAAATCAGGATTCAACACAATTCAAGCAAATGAAAGAGGATATGTGTCACGTACCCCGATCTGTTGGTTGACATCCATGTTATAAGACCTCTAAGTTTGGGGGTTTGAATCCTCTCTAGCACAGTTGGTCTTAAGAATATGGTACTTGCATTGTTAGACACATTAGGGGTGGTTGGAAACTTGTATAATAGCCTCTGGCAATTCTTTCTAATATATATATATATTAATACACATATATATGCATCCTTAGTGATTCATAGGCAATTCTTTCTATATATATACAACTTGATGAATTCAAATCTAAAATATTTTAATTTCTATTTATTTATCATATCCATGGGATTTTAAAATAGTTAAAATCCACCTTAATGAGTTACTCACCATCTAAGTTTGGATAAAATATCATTTTTTATATTCAACTCATTAAAATTCTTATAATGAATATTAAATTTAATTTCACACCAAATATATTAATACAAAATAAAAAAAAAATAGTTATCTATAGATCATAATCTTAATATTTTAAATTAAAAATATATTTAATTATTCTTTGTAGATCTAATCTAACTTTGACAACAAAGCAACTAAAAAAACATTCTTAATGAAACTATATCATGTACTTACTCTACATACCATCAAATATATTTATATGTATACACATCTCTCATTTACATACAAACCATCCATTCGTATGTATTTACATATCTAACGCCTAAAGTTTGATATTTACACTTATAATGTTTTGGGGTATGCATGAAAAGGTGTATTTTACATTTAGAAAGTCATTATGATATTTTCAAGGTGGAGTTAATGATTTTAGTGGTATACATACAAAATGAGAGAATAGATAGGTTAGATATATAAATACATAAGAATGGTGTGGTAGGATTGTATATGTATTTTTTTATTATATTAATTCACTTTGATGGAGGAATAATGCTAAGGAAACTATATTGTGATAGTTATTTGGTAGGATACATAAATGAAGCCATTTTTTAGAAGAACAATTAGTTGTGCTGAACAAATTATGCAATATAAAAGTACTATTTAAATATAAAATATATAATTTTTATTTTCAAGTACAATATAAAAGTACTATTTAAATATTTTATGCATAAATCATATTGTGATGTGTGATGTGCCCTTCACACCAAGACTTGTTGTTGTGAGGTGTACATAAATAATTATTGATTGACTTTGATTTTTATTTTTTTTTAAGAAAAAGTATTGTGATTTGTTGCCCAATTTAGAGCTTTAAGAAAATATTTATATATATATATATATATATGCGTATCGTAGTTTTTTTGGTAGAGCAACCTCTCTAAAGATCGTAAGTCCCCTCAGGTCATGTGTTCGAATCCCCCGGTGTGTAGGGTGTGATATTCAAATATTTAGCACATTTAGGAATGACTGAGTCTCGTTTAATAGCCTTTGGTCATTCCTTATTTTACATTTGTCACATATTTCCCATCTATTAATTGGATTTTTTTTTAAGGCGAGTTTTAGTTTAAGCACCAAAATATTTTATTTATTCTTTAGCATAACTATATTATTTAACAAATATATTATATCACATATTTTTCTTATAAAGTGTATATG
>NW_018164496.1:1636264-1640322 GCF_001263595.1 Phalaenopsis equestris
TATATATATATTCTAGATAAAATTCAAATTAGTAATTATTTGTCTTTTCTATAATTTGAGTCATCATAACTACTATGTCAAAATTAGCATCAATCCTACTTTTGCTACATTAATAAATTGAATGGGATATATATATATTATCTAAAGTGAATTATACTCAAATGATAAGTAAGAAAAATCAGAAATATAAAATTTAATTTTGAGATAATATGAAACTTATTTTGAAATGGTTGCTAAATACAAGGGCATAATTCAATACATACATTTTGAAAATTTCTATTTTTCTTAGATGAAAATAGGACAATTATAATACAAATTCATTAATAAAATGTGTCTCCAAAAGTATTTAAGGTTCATGTAACCCATTGATTACAATCACTATAAAACTTATACTAATCATTCAAGTCATATATGATTGAATGCTTCCACAATCCATCTAATCAATGTAGTTATAGAAGACTGCCATATGGATATAATATTTTTTATATTATTTTTGTATGGTTTATGGTAAATAATCAACTTATTACTAAAAGTCTAAATATTCAATAATGATTGAGGATTGAGTCATGAACATCATGAATCGTGTTAGATGATGCACTCATGTTCAATAACTTTTTTTAATCTTGAAGTTGAAGTCTTCAAGAGCTAACTAACAACTCATTATTTATATTTTTAATAAGATGTTTATCTATATGACATGGGACCATTTATAGTATATCTCTCTCTTATGAGCATGATAGATCAACAATCACAGATCAAGATTATGTGATCGGGAGAGGATAACAGTATAGTTTTAGACTAAAATAAAGTACTCACAAGTAACTATTAATGATACATCTTTTTTTGTAAGAAATATTTATATTAGTTATCACTCACCATCAAATAGAGACTTGTTATCATCATCAAATTTTATGCATGATAGTTCACTCAATCGCATGAATCATTATCGTAATAATTCATTCTTGAACTGTACTCAATCGTATCGACAGAAAGCACTAACACCTTTAAGAGCTACGAACCATATGAACCACTCCATTACAGCGAATATTTACCTCAAAATGTATCCATATAAAAGTTCTGTTTGATACCCTTTTCATCTTACAAACTCCATTATCACACTACCTAGTTGAATTACAGCAACAACAAGAATAATAATAATAATAATAATTAAAAATAAATATTGAACTCCATATTTAATAAGCTATGGATGTCATCTGAGTTAGCTCTACAAATAACTATAAAATAGTTGGAGAATAAATGATATTTGTACCAAGTGGTCCTTGCAATTTATGGAAAACCAGCATTTCATGTGGGGCTAATAAAATCAGCATTCAATAGCTGCATCTTGACCCAAAAATACTTTATAATAATAATTATAATAATAATAATAATAATTATTATTATTATGATAATGGTAATTATAGTTTTAATAATGTTGATAATATAAGTTTAGTTACTTGCATGTGGAACTAATTAATTTGAATTAGAGAAGTAAGTTTTTCTCTTCTTTGATGCATGCATCTCAAGTTAGGAAGGAAAAGCAAATGCACACAAAAAATAAGGTTAAAGTCATCTATCATACAAAGTAGTAGAATCCCAAACAAATTTATAAGAAAAAAAAATTTAAAAATTAAATAATTTATTTTTCCTAAAAAAAGGTTTGAGTTCTACATGCAATTTCTAGAGGGTCATAACTTAAATTAGAAATTTTTTTAGAATTACTTTAAATTCATTAGCTTTCAATTCATGAATTGTTAATGACACTACTCTATTCTTGTAAATATGAAAAAAGATCAATATTGTTATACCACCAACAGATTTTCATCATCTGTCACGAATCTCGAGACATGACACGGATCCCGAGATGATATTTTGAGTAACAAAAGTTCAAATATTGATAAAAATTTATCAAGAGCTCTGATTTTAGCAAACTTATAGTCAAATTGACCGGCTCGATGAGACAGACCTAATATTAGTCCAATCCGAGTTAAATCAAGCTCAGATCAAGTCATTAAACCATTCTTGAAGGTCAAACAGATGTCGGCCTCGATGAGACAGACCTAATATTAGTCCAATCCGAGTTAAATCAAGCTCAGATCAAGTCATTAAACCATTCTTGAAAAAATTTTGGACACATTTGGAAGGTCAAACAGATGTCGGTTCTAGCAAGTCTATACTCAAATCGAGCGTCTCGACAAGAAAAATCTAACGAGCCCAATATTACTCAAATCTGACATCGTTAATGCACTCAAATCTCCATTAAATATTGCATGATCGAAGAAATCTCTCTGGATCGTCTGATCAAAATGGTTGATATTCATGCATTAATTGTACTCAGAATACTATAAGTAGACATCCACCCCTCACATGACGGGAAACTGAAATATAAAAATAGAGTCTGAGACCTTAAGGAGAAGCTGCAGCTTACCATCACTGCCGAAGACCACCGCCGACCTCCGTCAACCATCAACGACTGCCGAAGACCACAGCCGACCTCCGTCATTAACCACCGTCAAGCACTTTTTCAATTCATGGGTTGATTCGGTAAAACAAATTATAAAATGTAAAAAATGTTAATTTTGAAAATTAGATTGACATACTTTAGAGTGATTATATAGAAAAATCTAAAATAGGCCCAATAAAATTACAAGGGCACGTGGGCTCCAATTGGGCCATATTAGACTGTTTTGGTCTATAGTTCAATTGAATTAATATGGGCTGCTCGGCTAAATTGAACAAAATATAATTCTAAAAAACATAATATTTTACTCTTATATATTTTCATATCTAAACATCTAAATTTAATCAAAAAAATAATTTTCATTTTTTAAAATTTATAATTATAATTTTTTTTTATGTAATAAGAATGATTTAAGCAATGTAAATGCAAAAAAAATGTAGAGGAATAGAGTGATATGTAAATGGCCCAATATTTTTGAATCCTAAACTATCACAAGGATTAATTTATCTAAACAAAATAAATTAAAATCATTTTAAAAACAAAAATATCTATACATTTATGTACATAGTTCTAACCCTCATATTAAAATATATATATTTTCTTAAAGAATAAAAAAAGATCCACCCCTCACATGACGGGAAACTGAAATATAAAAATAGAGTCTGAGACCTTAAGGAGAAGCTGCAGCTTACCATCACTGCCGAAGACCACCGCCGACCTCCGTCAACCATCAACGACTGCCGAAGACCACAGCCGACCTCCGTCATTAACCACCGTCAAGCACTTTTTCAATTCATGGGTTGATTCGGTAAAACAAATTATAAAATGTAAAAAATGTTAATTTTGAAAATTAGATTGACATACTTTAGAGTGATTATATAGAAAAATCTAAAATAGGCCCAATAAAATTACAAGGGCACGTGGGCTCCAATTGGGCCATATTAGACTGTTTTGGTCTATAGTTCAATTGAATTAATATGGGCTGCTCGGCTAAATTGAACAAAATATAATTCTAAAAAGCTATAAATCGACCCATATTCATTCACTTGAAAGAGTTCAGTGTGTTGCTCTGGTAGTTATCACGAGTTAACAAAAAAATATTGTAGCAAACCCTCGAAGTTCACCACCGACTATCAAAGATTGACCTTCACCACCAAATGTCATTTTAGACCATCAGTCGTTGTTGGCCCTCACCAATTACAACTTTGATCTTAAGTGACCACCACGACTATTATAATTAGACTATATAAATTATACTTGAAATTACCTTTAATAATTATATATGTTTGGCTATTTCAAACAGTTTAATTATACCACTATAGTGCAATATGAATATATGATGTACTCCTAATTACATGGTTAACTACATTAACTTGGCCAAACACCTTAGTTTTTTTTTTCTTTTTTTTTAATTATTCTTAGGATTTCTCTGCAATAAAAATCTTGATGTCTCATTCATTTGCTTTTCTTTTATTCATGTGTGTGTCGTATCTTTGTGAAATGATATGTCGCCAAATCATCACTCTTTTATCCTAAATTTTCTAACATGAAACACGCACACACTCATATATATATATATATATATATATGACTACGA
>NW_018164496.1:1640482-1669198 GCF_001263595.1 Phalaenopsis equestris
CTAATATTAATATATAAAAATAATATTATATATTAATTATATAACTTATATTATATAAATATACAATATCTATATTAGTATATTACTACTATAGTATATTAATATATTATTATTATTATTTTATTATATATTATAATTTATAAAATTTAATGTTTTAAAATATAATAATTTTTTTATATATAATTATTTTATATTATTTTATATTTCAAACAATAACGATTCGAACACGAACGAACGCATCAATGTTCGTGTTTGGTTCGTTTAACTAACCGAACGAAAAAAATTTGTTCGCGCTTGTCTCGTTTACTTATCGAACGAATCGAACACGAACTCATTGACGAACCGAACACGAACTGTTCGCGAACAACGAGCTTTTTTGATAGCCCTAGTTATCTCATTTAATTTCTATAATATATATTTTCTCACAAAAATGAACTCTAAGATAGAGAATGAACATTGAAGAAACTTGTACTATCAATTTAACTAATACTGTAAAAATTTTTATTAATTATTAATAAGAACATATTAATATTAAACTAATGATTAAATAAATTCTTCCAAAATAAATTTTAGTAAAATAATCTATCATATATGATATTAGCTATTACGGAGATTGATATTAAGCATTTAACAAGTTACTTGCAGAACAACAAATAAATACATTCATGAATATAAATAAACGAGTTTGACTATATTCATATTTAGGTGATATTTAGTTGCAAGTAAGATTTAAATTAATTACATTTTAATAAATCCTATAAATTCTGATTTATCAAATTCATATATTGTTAAATTGAAATAATGTGTTTAGCATAAATTTCTAAGCACTTTCTTTCTAAGTTAAATTTATTAATAATTAGATTTAATAAATCCAAATTTAAATCACGAAATGAACGAAATAACCAAATAATTTGATTTAATTAAACGTCGGATTTAAGAAATATAAAAATGGCATTTGGCT
Organism: Phalaenopsis equestris; assembly: GCF_001263595.1. Classification (NCBI taxonomy): domain Eukaryota; kingdom Viridiplantae; phylum Streptophyta; class Magnoliopsida; order Asparagales; family Orchidaceae; genus Phalaenopsis; species Phalaenopsis equestris. The sequence continues at coordinate 1,641,444 of NW_018164496.1, forward strand.
AAAATCATTACCTAAATCCATTATTAATAGCCTATCAAACGCGCGCATTTTCTATCCGAACACGTGACGTATTCCTACGTGCGTTGCAGAGTATTCCTGAATTATTTTCAGGTTATTTCTTTTAATAATTTGATTTAATTAAACGTCGGATTTAAGAAATATAAAAATGGCATTTGGCTAAAATCATTACCTAAATCCATTATTAATAGCCTATCAAACGCGCGCATTTTCTGTCCGAACACGTGACGTATTCCTACGTGCGTTGCAGGGTATTCCTGAGTTATTTTCAGGTTTTTTTTTTTAATAATCCTGAAATAACCCATAAATAAAAACCGTGTATTTCAGAGTTATTTCAGGATAATTAAATCCCGAAATAACCCATAAATAACCCAAAAATAAAAACCGTGTATTTCAGAGTTATTTCGGGATAATTGAAAATAACCTAGAAATAACCTGAAAATAACTTAGGAATACCCTGCGCCGCACGTAGAGCTACGTCAGGAGTCCGCACAAAAAAAAAATTTTGCTACCAAACACCCCCCTTAAATCCATTTAACCATAAAATTTTTAAAAATTATTCAAACTTATTTACTTACTAATTCTAACAAACCTAGAAAATAAAATAATTTATTATCATATTTATTTTATAAATATGCACGTATAAAAAAAAATAAAAAAATAATTTTTTTTTTTTTTTTTTTTTTTTTTTTTTTTTTTTTTTTTTTTTTTTGGCAATCATCACACTTTGTCAAGTCAGATTGTAACACTCAAATTTCTCGCCCCAATTTCTTTAAAAAAAAAACAGTCAAAACATAATTTAAAGCCGCACCTCTACCATCACCCTGATCGGACCCTTAAAACATTGTTAAGACGAATAATTTGGGCTTGAAATTGATGAAAATTATTATGAAAATCAAATTTTAAAAAATAAATAATGTGAATTAAAAGGATCATCTCTAATTTTATTCTAAACCAAAAAATCATAAATTCAGTGGCCACATTACTTTGCATTTGTACCAGTCGACCAGGTAAGAAAATTCTCCATCATGTAAGAATCAGATGCCGTTTTTGCTCCTTACTGATTCTCATGCATTGACTTATGAATGCAAAAAATGTAAACTTGAGATGATAGATATGTAAATAGATATGAATTAGGTGGCATGTATGTAAAATGTAAATGCCCATAAAACAAAATCAATTTCAAAGCTCAATTCAAAATCTTAATCATCCTCCTTTTTCTTCTACAAATCAAGTCAAAATATTCATCAAAGAAGCTCTTTTTAAAGGAAGGAATTTTAAAGAGAATACAGCATCTACACACAATGCAAGTTGGAGCATATATCTCAAGCATTTACTTTTTTTCACACTGAAAAACAACAACATTTACATAAATACCAAACAATTCTTATGCATTTACAAATCATATTACAAATTTTGCATCCATAACCCTCAAAGTCCTTAATATACCAAACAATTCTTATGCATTTACAAATCATATTTGCATCCATAACCCTCAAAGTCCTTAATATTACAGAAAATATTTACAAGTTAACTGTACATGTAAATTTCTATGGTCATATAAAAATAGCTGAAGTATGACAAAAGAAAAGAAAAGCTGAATTGCTTAGAGAAGGATGGCAAAGGACAATGATGTTTCAATTGAGATTCCATGAAGTTTTGTTCCACAGGACATGAATGCAAGAAAAGCAGCAGGCATAACCCCAACAGGACAAATAAATTTTACAAAAGTTGCCCCCCACCTTATATTCCTTTCTGCAATAATCCTTTTTTTCTTGAAAGCAAGTTGGCAATTAAGAAAAAAGACAAAAACTTGTCTTTGGTCTCAATGGTGAGGGTGTAGGCGAGCCGCATCGACGATTAAGGCTCGACGACTCGTTAAAGAGCTCACGAGTTGAATTTATCAAGGCTTTATTTGCATGCAGATCACAGTTCTTATGTATCAATATATCTCACACTTTAGTTTTTATATTTACACACATGATATTCAAATTTTTTACACATCACATCAAGAAAATGACTCTATTAACACTTTTCAAAAGTGAAATATGCATTTTAAAAGTGCTGTATATTTATGCACGAGAGTTTGGGTGTGAGGTATGTAAATACATAATAATTGTGTGCTACATATGTAAATTTCCCTTAAAACTTTCAACAGAGAATGTAGCAGTCTTGATATAACTCGAAGAAACACCCTAATTATTGCAAGACAATTTACCCCCAAAAAATAAAAAAAGGGAAATTTACTTAATTACCACACAATTCTAATGAATTTACATATCCAAAACCTAAGAGTATGTTGGGCTACAAGTAGTATTTAGCATTAACAAGATTTATGATCCGTTTGAGGCGGCGGTGCGGTGGCATTTTCAAAATGCTCCGCAATTTTGTCGGTTTGGGTAAACTGTTTTTTTATGGCTGCTTCAAAAAATTGCGTTTTCAGATTGCTGAAATAAGAGTTTTCACACCGGACTGGCTAGGTGTGGTGACAACCATCTAGGTGCGGTCTTGCTTTTTCAAAAAAAAATAAATAAATAGATAAAATTTAGGAGTCTAAATCTGAAAATTCATAAATCCATGAAACTCCTGTATTTCAGAGTTTGATTGGATTTACTAAATCCTATTCAAAAGTACTAACAAACACCCCTTAAGGTTTGATATTTACATTTATACCACCTTAGTGCTATAAATCTTTGCATACAAAGGTGCATTTGATTTTAAAAAAAGTTAGTAAAAGTATTTTTTTTAATGTGATAATGAAGATTTGAGTGTTATGAATGTAAATATTAAAGTTCAAGTGTTAAATATTAAACAAATAAGAATTGTGTGGTGTGTATGTAAATATGAATGTTTAGGTGTTAGATATGTAAATACATAAGAATTGTGTGTAAATTCCCCTTATTTACATTTTTAACATTTTAACCCAAATAATGAAATCTAGACCAAAACCACAACTTAGGGTTTCAATAGTCACCAAACTCTTCTAAAGAAAAACAAAACCATAGCTATTTACTTGCTTCATTGCACTGCCAATAAAGGAAAGATCTTTCTTCTTATTAATCAAGAAAAAAAAATGGGGTTTACCTATACCACCCCATTCTTATGTATATTTACATATCTAACACCTAAGCATTTACTTTTTACATTTATGCCATTCAAATCTTCTATATCACATGAGAAATGACACCACTGCAATTTTTAAAGAGTGAAGAACACTTTTCATGCATATAAATACATGAGAATTGTGTGGTATAATTGAAAAAAAAAAAGGTTAGATAACCAAAAGCTTTGGTTTAAACCCCTATCATATAATTGAAAAAAAAAATGCTAACATATATAACACTCAATTCCTATATATTTACCTTTTTAACACCTAAAGCTTCAACTTCTACAAATATATCACCTTACCTATACATGAAAAGATGTATTTCAGTTTCTAGAAGTTAAAAAATGATGCTATTTTTTATGTGATACCAAACATTTGAGTTGTATAAATGTAAAAAAACAAGGTTTAGGTGTTGGATATGTAAATATATAAAAATTTGGTGGTTTACTTGTAAACTTCCCTTGAAAAAAAAACATTTTTGTTATAGTTACCACACCTTAACAAATCATATTGAAAAAATTAACTACTTTTCATGCAACAAATTTTTAAAAAACAACAAAAGTTAATAATCAAATAAAATTGTGGCAGCATTTTAGAAACAATATGTATTTCACTTTTTTGCATAAATACCTAAAAATTATCTTTGAATGTTCTTAAGAAACAATTGAACATCTTATATCATGTCAAACATGTTTTATTTCAAATAAACATGTAAACAAAACAAAACAAAATCAAATAATCAAAATTTACCCAAATAGCCCTTACAATTAAGTTTTTTTTTGGCATGTTTTGCATGTGTTTTTATTTTAGTTTTGAAAACAAATCAATTTATTTTAAAAAAAAATCAAAAAATATATTTTTTTTAATAAGTTGGTTTGTTTTTTAACATAACAAACATGTTTTGTTCCAAAAAAAAAAAAAACAAATAAAAAAATGCAAAATAAAAAACAAAAGTTTAAACTTCAATATAAACTTACATTTCACCCACTTAAAATTTTATTTCTCAAAAAATCTCGAATCAAAAAAATATTCATAAGAAATAAAGATCAATCTGTTGTCTGAAACAAGAAAAAACTTAAGAAATATCCAATTTAATAGTAATTAGATTGAAGCCAACATTAAACAGAAAGTACCCCGTGCGTGTAAATACAGCAGAATCAAAGATTCATAATCTCGAATTCACTTCAATTAACACTTTCATAAATGAGAAAATAAACCGCAATCATAAACCCTGATCAATGAAAACCATCATTTCAGCACCCATTCCCCATTTCCCCATCTTAACAGACACTTGAATCTCGAATCTTACCTTATATGGAAAAAACTTCTTCATCGGGACACAATTCCAAAACAAGAAGAACGGATGTCAAACCAATTAGCAAGATTAGGGTAAAACCATTACCTTCATGACCGATAGAGCACGGGCCTGATCGCCGCAGTGCAGAGAGGAGCTCATACTACGCCGTTTTTTCTCGAATTCACTTGATGCAAGTAGGGAACTGACAATCCGTGAACTCTGAACGCAAAAACGAGATCGATTCCCGACCTGCACCAAGCGAATTCGAGAGTGCGACGAGATTAACGGCAAATTCTAGGAAGAAGGACGAGAGAGGATAAGAACGAAACCCTAATTTTAGAAATCGAGCTATGGGGCACGAGAATATAAGAGGAGGGAAGGGCCCGGGGGAGGTGGGGTCCGCTGAAGAAAATTTCCGTATGCGATTGGTGTGAAGATTGCCGTTGAGTCATCCGGCTAAGAATCGCAACCGTTGAATTTTAGAGTCGCGTACGGGCGTCATGTATGGAGAATAAAAAAGGTGCCCGCACAGCCGGAATCGAGCAAACTCGGCCAAGGAGTATAAAGGGGTCGTGTCAGGCGGCTGGACGACGGGGAATCCACGTGACGTGTCTCATTACCGATCACGTGCTTGGACCCAAGCCTGGCTGACCACGTGAGATGCACGTGACGGTGAATGGTGATTTTTTGTAATATTAAAAAAAATAAATGCTGCTATTAAAAATACCACGGAAATATACTTTTATCCATAGTTAAGAAAACATATGTAACAATTGAAGTTCACATGTTTGATATGTGAATACATAATAATTAAATGGTGTGGAATATTGACCAAAATCTTTTCACAGCTTCACATTCCACAGTCTCAATTGCTATGTTTGTCGTATGTCCTTCACCCTCAAACTTCTGCGAAAATTTTGAAGACCGCACAAATACGTCACAGGTGATTCGATCGAACACACGAACTTCATCACATTAAGATGAAGAACAACAGGATGACCCAACGTATATTGTAAATCAAGTCATTCGTGGATAATACTTCAGTTGTAGGAGCTCATATTGATGAAGAAGATGTGATACTTTGCATCCTTAACGGTCTATCGCCGACCTATCAATTATTTAAAATTGTCATTTGCACTTAGTTGCATCCTAACAGCTTGGATGATCAATACTCACTGCTATACATTGAAGAGAATAATACTGCCATTGAAAATGCCAAGCACACCATGAAAAATGATTCACATTTAGCTCTAATGGCTTCCAGGATTGGAACAATTTCTACTCAAAGAGTAAAGGTTGTGCCAACGCATTAAACAATATAGCGAGAATGAAAAGTGCTATATTGACTCTTCGATCCACTATTGTATGTCAAATCTATCATAAAGTGGGTAACACTGCCACAATTTTTTGGCTTTGGACATCCACTGTTTATGGTCTTGATTTCACAATATGATGTCTCTTCCATTAATTATGCAACTAATAATGAACTTATTGTATAATGTATGCAGTATTGGATTTGACACATCATCATACAACAAGGAATATTATGATTAAAAAGTGAGCTATACCAGCTTGTCATCATTACAAAGAAATGAATAGAAGGGCTTGGCACATATATAAATACTCCCATTACAAATGGGTCATTGAGGATACACATAACTTATATGTTAAGATGTGTTATTGACTACAAAGCATTCTCTCTGCTAAGTTAGCTACACCTCTTAGAGGATTCTCTAATTTCTAGTCAATAGCATTCAATGTTTCATCAATGTTTGCGACTGCATTTAGTATACCTCCTGATCAAATTCTTTCGTTCGTCCTCATGCAAGACCCAAGTGCCAATAAACACTCAACTCTATATTAATCTATTGAGTGTAAATGCTATGCATATACACGATATTAGTTTTTTTTTTTTTTTAGTGTAAATGTTGTTCCATTGTTATCCTAAAACTTTCCTTTCTCCCTTTTTCTCTCTCTTATTCCAACCTAGTGTGCGTCCAATAACAAATTAAAGATTCAAAATTGTTATTCCGTATACCGCAAGACACACTCAATTTTTAACTGCCACAAATATATTATTTATGAATCATATATGATTGACATTCTCTTATGAGCAATGCACGTATTTTTCTAATTTAGAGATTTGGAGAGTTAGGGTTCTATTAATAAACTATAATAAATATTGAATGCTACTCATGAGGTTGACTATATTCCTCAGTACTATACAAACATATTATTTGGGAATAATGTACAACAAACGCCATTTTGGGCATCACACATACATGTGATTGTTTGGCTTCCTTATACTCATGACACCTACAAAGCATCCATACATAAATTATAATAAAACTAATATTAGTTCATAAATTATAATTACAATACTATTTTTTGTACAGTGAGAGCAGACATTTCATTTGTTCTCAGCGAACTTGAGGATGTTAGAAGTTTAGTTTTGTCTGAAGCTTTTTATTTTCTTTTGATAAATTTGATTAAGTTTTTGATGTCGAGCAGATTTACATACATACACTACTATTCTATTGTATTTATATATCTAACATCTAAACTTTCAAATTTATGTTTATCACATTTTAATGTCATAAAATATATACATAAAAATGTGTATTCACTTTTAAAAAATCATAGTGTTGGATGTTATATATGTACATATAAATATCAATTAATTTGTGTAGGAGCTCGACTCGTAAATACATAAGCATTGTGAGGTATATATGTAAAAACCCATCTTTTCTAATAGGTTATAAGGATCAATTAGTTTGACTTAATTGGTCATTATTGTGTTACCATACTCCTAAAAATGGTGGACATAGCTTGATTTCTTCTTCCAAAAGAATTTTTTATCACAATAATAAAAAAAAAAAACCAAAAATACCATTTATAATCAAATGAAAATAAAAAATTAATTAATAAATGAGATTATTTTATAATATTTATATAATATTTCAAAACATTTTCTTGCAGTCTCATAAATATTTTAATGCATAAAAATACAAAACATTTTGACTTTGAATGTTTTTAAAATTTGTTTATATCTTCCATTTATTTTGTGGCTTGAAAATTCATTAAGATAATTAATTAATAAATAAAATAAGTAAAGATAACATAATCTTGCATATTTAGGGAACTATGAACATTTGTAGTTTTCATAAAATCAGGCTAATTTATTGGCACAAATTTATTTGTCAATCTATATTTTAAAAATTGAAAATTGCACTTGTTCTAGGTATTATGGACAAAGTATAGACCAAGCTTTTAAATTTTCAAAATTCCAACATGGCCTATTATTTTATTTAAAAAAACAAAATGCCATTTTTTTTTATCATTGTTATTTTATTAAACAATTTAAAATGGTTCCTAAGAATATATATATATACGAAAAAAAGAAACCGTCAGTCACTAAATTCAACTCAAGCAAAAAAATCTAAAAAATATTATCACATCGAATATAAGGAGTTTCTAAACAATCTCCATGAATAAGAATAAAAAGCTCATGAGATACTCGAACCGAGAATATGAAGTCTTGTTTCTTCAATCCACGCTTAGTAGCCCAATTTGCACGTTGGTTTCCTTCGCGATATGTAAATAGTCAATCAACCTGCACAAACTTAAGGAGAACAGATATTTTTTTCATTTGAATAATAAGAATCCAAGGATACGATTTCTTCTTATATAATTCCATTTTTTTTCAATGTATTTAAGACTTGAGAATGTGATAGAAAAGAAAATATGGGTTGGGTTTTAATATTGAAATTTAGATATTTTAGTAAGAATTTATAAAATGGATGAAAGAGGGAGATATATTTGTAAATAGCATTGTTTTGAAGTTTCATGAAATTTGATATTTGAGTGAAATTTTGTAAAATGTAAAATAGAGTTTGTTAGATTTGTAAATAGCAATGTTTGGAATGCTATTTCTCATTTTTAGTGAAAATTAGTTTTAATGAAATTAAATGACATAAATTTTATCATTTAATATATTTTTCATATTTGTCTAAAATAATATTTTTTGATTATTTTTTATCTAAAATAAAATAAAAATTCATGACATTTGTTGAAAAAAAAAAAATAAAAAAAAAAAAATAAAAAAAAAAATTTATTGAATGAAAAATAGGACTTTTCGTCCGTCCGTTTAGTGTCAGTTTTTGTCCATATAATTTGGATTAATCAAATTAAAATATTCAGTCATTGTCAGAACAGTTAGCAATTCCACAAATTAGGGGTTGTTAAATTAATTATTTCCATTTTTTTTCTGTCATTTTTATATAAATTTATATTATTAGCTGTTTTATTTACTGTTATGAAAAAAAATATATATTAAATGATGTTTAGGGTCTTATTTTGTGGGTATTTGAATATCAATCAAATTAGATGGCATTTAAATATTTAAAAAAGAATTTTAAAAAAAATAAGTCTTTTAAGAACTGTGGAGGTAGTGACCCAGAGGGTCGTTGTGCCTAATGAGGATTCTTCATAAAGAAAAATTGGAGTCCCCCCATTGCATATTCTAGAGACGTGAAGAAAAGCTGGAGTACCTCTGACGCGCATTACAAAGGAGATTCTTCATCAAAAAAACTTAAGAGTCTCCCTTACACGCACTTCAATGGAGATTCTTCACGTTACTAAGATGTTGATATTTGGATAATCTCATACCCCTGAAAATCAATGAAAGTACTTGAAATTTTTGGAGGTGAAATCAACGCCATTTGAATATGAGCGGGCTTGTGAAGGTCAACCACATCTACGAGCAAAATAAAGATAACTCGTCGATGAGAGGGCAAAGACTTTGCAGGCTTTTCAAGCGAGGATATTGGTTTTTGAAGAAGAGAGCATGAAGTTGTTTTCCCTCCGATGATGAATAAAATATTGCAATGGATCGGTGTCTTTTCTTTTGCCGACTTGCTATAGCATTTGGGCCATCTTGTGTTAAACGTTGCTATTTTCAATAGTTTGATATAACATTTGCACATGATGATAATATGTTTGTCTGCAACGTCTTTCTTTTGCTTGATGAAATAAAAATTTTGACGTTGCTTCTGATGTTGTCGTTGTATTTCTTATTGAGATGTGGCTGTCCCTCTCTAGGATGCTTTTACCACATTATAGACTGCTGTTACCCAGCTTCACGGCTGCTGTTGGCCTACTTCTAGAGTGTTGTTGATGCCTTTGTTTATGTAAGAGAAACATAGTTGTAACAAACTCTTCTCAGTCTCGTGCCTTATGAGGTTTGTGAGTAGAGCTATGTCTGCTGTTAAAAATGTTTGAATTTTTTCTAAGTTGTTTAGTCAGAGTACATTCGCTCGACGACCACAAACAGTGGTGGAATAAATCAATTGTAATTCGCGATTGATGTAAGACATCATAGGTTGTATAGTCGAAGAAGCTTAATGACATTAAGATGTTCCGAACAAAGTCGAAAATAAAATCCATAATGAATGTAAAACCTGTCATAAGTTGTAAAGCTAAAGATACTCTACAACGTTAACTTCTATCGAAAATTTGAAAGATAATAAGAAAAAGATCTATTAAGGTTGTAAGACCCGTCTTAAGTTCTATAACTGAAGCATCTGCTCGACGATATTAACTTGGGATGGACAAAGCCATAGAAAAACAACTAGAGTGTTATACCTTATAAGTGTAAAATAAAAAAATTGAGGGTCTGATATGTAAATACAAAATGATTGTGGAGTACGTATGTAAATCTTACAATTCTAAATCTCTTCGCTTCTTCCCCCTTCTTCTTCTCAGTTTAGACCGATCACTAGGTTCACCGACGAGCAGAAGCGCCGCCGCCGCCGTGATCAGATCAAAGGAACATCTCAAATCGCAATACTTAGGCATAGAACTCTCCGATGATGCTGCATCTCCGGAGAATCTCGCCCATTGGTCGCCGGAACGCTAGTCTTTGGGACGGGGTTAGGGCTTTCTCGTCGACCGACCAGTCTTCCATCAAGAGCTCCGTCAGTTCGGCCCTCGATTTGCTCTCTCTGAAACCAGGTATTATTTATTGGCTTCATTTTTTGTTCTGGGTAGAATCTGTTGTTTTTTGTTAATTGAATAGATCATGTTGTGCCAGTTTTGATTGTATGTTTGAAAAACGTTATAAAACTGACGAACGTAGAAGCAAGTGGTAGAATGATTTTCAACAATAGTTATTCGAACACCTATATAGCGTCAGAAAAAGATAAATGTTACAAAGGAGGATTTCTGTGATATTTCCAAACTCGAAGGTAGTGTATCAAGCTCATTATTGCTCCCAGCTATAGGTATGCTGGGATCCAACAAGGAAAAGAAAGAGAGATGTTGGCTTTCCTAGCAGGCTAGTACTGAGTACATGTAATATAGATACATGTTTTTCGTTTAATGCTCCTCAAATCAGAGTGTCATCAACTGTATACTTACTGAGGTTTGACTGAAAATGAGGACTCATATTGGCTTTGTGAATATATCAAAAATATTTTTTTCTTGGGGCATGTATATACGTTGAACACAATTCTTATGATTTTACATGTCTCACACCTTAACTTTCATATTTGCATGTTGAATTCCACATATAAAATAGCAATATTAACACTTTTCGAAAGTGAAATACACATTTTCATGCATAGGTTTATTTCACCAAAGCGGCATGTAAGTATGAAAGTTTATGTGTGAGATATGTAAATACATAAGAATTGTATGTTGCGTATGTAAATTCCCCTCTTTTCTTTCTTGTTTGTAATGCATGATGTCTCCATCTCCCATTTTGGATTCTTCCATGTATCGCGTGACAACCCAATTCAATTCATTTTGTCAGTACATGGTTTGTAGGATCGGCAACAATATGTTTGGTTGCTTGATTGTCACATAATAACTTTACAGGTTTCTAGCACTCAATAAGCAATTCTCATAAAAAGTACCTCAATCACATGAACTCACAGGCGGCAGCCACCATTGATCATTATTTAACTTTGGCTGAGGATCCTGACAACATTGCTTGGTTTTTTATTTTCTATAAGATAAAAGCATGTTTCTTGAGAAAATGCAATACTTTGTCACGTATCATTGAGTAGTCAAACCTTCAACTCAATCTACATTCCATCAAATAGTTAGTTTAAACCATCCTTGTGTAGGGAGGAGCAAGCATTGACATGGAGCTTTGTTTGGATACAAAATAGGGCAATGTATAATTTTAAGATGGGAATGTAGGATCTACCTGGCGGTTATGTAAATTAACTTATTTTAGCAATGCAAGTGTGATTTATGGCCTTATTATTGTGAGGTAAATTAATTTTTCAACTATCATCTGATAATGAGTTGAATTATTAAGATACCCATCTGTGGCGTATAACTCGAGACTTTGTTGCATTGGGACTTTTGTCGATTTTGGACCAAGCAAGCCTATTTATTTTATTATGTCTATGTAATATTTCTTTAAACAGACTGAAGTTTCTGCTTTAGGTCATGCATATTCAACTCCAAAAAAGAAGTCCTAGATCTTTGATTCAAATATGATTGTTAAGAAACTTCTGGAAATTAAATTTATGAGATAAAAAGCCATTTGTATGCTTTCTCCCTAAAATTTTTGTGATGCATGTGATTGAAATCAAAGTGTACGACCCACATTTAAGCTTTTACGATGTTTTCACTTTACCAAACTGTTAATTATTGTAATATTGTTGAAAAATAGTTCTATGATCATTAAGAAATGAGATATTTGATGTAAAAATAGTTCTATGATCATTAAGAAATGAGATATTTGATGTTAATTTTCTCTCCATATTAGGTTAAATAACTTAATTTTTACGTTGATTTGCATTTGATCCATAAAAATAATCTTTCAAAGAGACTGTTTCAGATTTATAACTCATAATATGAATACACAAAAATCGAGAAACATCATTCGCAATGGCCAAAAAATATTTTGGCCAAACTGGAAATTAAATTTATCAGGCCCCCTAATATCAAGGTTCAATTAATTTTGTGTGCAAGATGTGGATTTTGGCTAGGTCTAAAAAAATAGTCTATTGTTATTTGCTTGCCCATTCTTATTGTCTTTTGCATAAGTATGTCCTACAACACAAAAATTGTGATAAAACGTTCAATTACATGTCAATAAATGGTAAATTTGCTAATTTATGATAATTTAACTTTAAAGGTTGGCACATACAACATCCCATGAAGAATCAAATCGAATAATATTTTGATACCCAGGGGAGTTAATTTATACCATTGGGCAACTGAACAAAATCGCAATAACTTTATGATATATTCTGTTAGTGTGAATTTGGACATTTAATCTATTTAACTGCTATCCAAAATAACGTTGATAATGGTGTGTGTTCCACCAGGAATTGCATGATCCTTTATTTTTCTTCTCATTCAATGATGATCCTTTTTTAGTTCTCTATAACTGCAGCAAATTGGCTTGTTATTTGAGGCAAATTCATCTTCAAGAGGCTTTATCTTGGTGTAGTAGACAAACACAAATTGGCTTTCCTTGTTCGAGTTTGATAAATTCTTGTCAAATTTGATAAATTTTGGAAATTTTCTTTTGAAAATATCTCTAAATGCCTAAAGCTTGCTGAATGAGTAAATTATAATCTTCTCGAGGCAGTAACAAATCCAGAAAAGGAAGCACCGAAAGTAATAAACATGGTTGAACTATTATGGAAGCATGTTATGCTATTGTGGGATAATGGAAATTTTCCTAGAACATTTAAGAGGATGTTTGGTTTGGTTGCAATGAGGGTGGATTGAAAATACATTATGATTATGACCACAACCATCATGTATCTGACCACCAATTCCATGACCTTTGCAACCAATCCTAAAGCCGACGACCAAGATTGACTCATCATGACTCAAAGATCGAGAAGTTGAGAGCTTACTAATGTGAAAAACCTACGAGATAGCAATCATAATGTTAGGAACCATGAGTCTAGCATTAATTGAGATTGCACAGTTTACAGAGAAGTATGAAAGCCATAGATAAATTTGATGATAAGAAATTCTTTGTTTGTTTGGGCTAAGTAATTCAATTAGGTACTAATGTATCTCATTTAATTTTTCTGTGTGTGTGCTATATGGTCTTTCTAGATGCGCATATCATTTGCTGAATAAAGATATCAAAATAAAGAGTGTAAACACAATGTATATTATTTTTCATATTAATGATAGGATGTGGGGATTTAGCTTGTGAGGTGAGGCTTGGATAGGTTGGTGTGGCTATTAGCACGATATGTGCATATGATCTTGGCTAGAAAAAGAGGATGTAGGCATGCAGGAGTTGATATTTTTCAAAATTAACAAATTTTATTGCAATTAGCTTATCTCATGTCAAATCTGGTTCAGCTTTAGATTTTCAATTTATCTCCTTTGAACAATTTATCTTGATGATTGACAAAAACTTGCTTTTCAAGTTCCACCATCTATTATGGCATAATTGTTTGCATTTTGAGCGTGTAAATGTAGGCTGAATTCATTTTTTATATTTCTGGAGTTGTGATTCATTCTGTTATATAAAGGTTTGAAGCTTAAATGTATACTAACTTCATTATTCAGTCTAGAGTTGTGTGTAAACTTCAAATTTTTTAATAGCCTTTCCTGAACAGTTTTTCTCGAGGAGCAACACTAAGACATATACCAAAGGCATAATTGCTTGCATTGCAGGCATGTATGTTGGCTAAGTTCATCGTTACAGTCTAGAGCTGTGATGTATTTATTCTCTTGTACTAAGACATGAAGCATATTTGAATAGTTTCTCATATTATGATATGGTAATGGATGGAGAACTGGATTAGATTTCAAGTTTTATTTATTTATTTATTTGTACCAATGGAACCTTAAACAGTCTGAACTTTGAGTCAGATTTTAATTCTTAATTTTTAGAATAAATGTCAAATTTCTAATAAATTAATTGATGCAGGACATCTTTTGGTCTACAGTTTTTTAATGTATTTGCATGATGAGATGTTCAAATCACACAATTCTTCAAATTTGCAATTCACAAATCTTTAATTATGACTACTTATGTTATAGATTAAAGCCAAATATACAAAATTTTGATGCAAATGATAATTCAACTTCATGGAAATTTTGAAAAAAAATAGACATTGGGTTACTAATCATATTTTAGTAAAAAATGAGATTGTGTTAAATTTGACAGAATTTAATCACACAATTGAATGAATACTCCATTAGAGAATAAAAGCAAGACGGATAAGAGATCCCTAAATAGAAGAATCATGACTCACACCAATGAAGAAATCACTTCCTATGAAAATATTCAATGTGGTGCACCATGGAAAATGTTAGAAGTAATTGCCGCTAACTAGAAATTCATTCAATGAAAGTTAAAATCAAATGGAATTATAATATAAGACTTTGTAGACTTATATTTCTAATACAAAGTCGAATTATAATATAAGACTTTGTAGACTTATATTTCTGATACAAACCTTCAATTTATGATAAAAATTAGATCGATGGCCCAATATAAATCAAAAGAACCACGAAGATAGCATAACTGTTGCAGTTCAATGATTACAAGGATTTTGAATGGAATGAAATTGGACGCCCTTTAGAGTGAGTAGTGAATGATGGGAATTGAAAGTATTGTAATAAGAGTATACAAAGGGGCGTAAAAAATTGACCCGACATGCCAACTCGTCCTAAACTTGACTCAAAAAATTCGGATTTGGGTTGACCCAAATAATTTTTGGTTTGGTTCGGGTTATGAATCTCGATCTTTTAATTTTTCTGTTCAGGTTTTGATTGGCTCAATAACCGAAAATCAATCCGATACTGACCCCTAACCCAACATTGACTCATAATTGACCTGCCAATTCAAAATTGTCCAAAGATTGACGAAAAATCAACTTGAGTTTGACCCAAATAGTTTTGTCTTATGTTAAATTGATTATACGGGTTTGGTTCAAGTTAGCGGATTGAAGGCTTGTCGGGTTTTGTTTGGACTTTCTATATGTAAGTTTGTTTTACAAGGTATAAAATTCTTTTTGTGAAAAATCCTCCCAAATTCGGGAAAAATTTTGCAATTTCTATATGTAAGTTTGTTTTACAAGGTAATAAACTATAACATCTCTGAGGCGATATATTTGATTTGCCCGAAATATCGGGTGCCAATGGAAATTATTTTCTTCAGTTTGTATCTGCAGATCAATTCTTACGAATTTGTGATAGAATTTATTGTTATTGGTCTAAAACTTGGTTTGATGCTTTGGATACAACATAGCTGACAGCAACAAGGTGTTTTGCTGGCCTCTCATACTGATTCAGTGTATTTTTTTTTTTTTTTGGTATTTTAACCGACCCCATTGTATATTGCTCCACCAAGAAAATTAAAGAAAGACTGATTCAATGAGATTTGAAAGCTTTTCTACTTCTGAAAATCGCAACGTCATCATTATTTGAATTTTTTTTGCAATGATTGAAAGGTAGGACATTGATACACAACTGTGGAGATGGTGATGAGGGAAAAGCTGTAATACAATTGGCCAAGGAGCGAAAACTTCAGACTATTACAATAATTGAAGACAAACCGGGCAACCCTGAAACAATTGAAGAGTTGAAGGCCCTTGGTGGGGATATAGTTGTTCCTGAAAGTTACACAAAGACATGGTATGCTCTTTAATTGTCTGTTTGATTATAGCTTGATTTTGAGAACTTTATTGCATTCGGGCAGAACAAAACTATTTATTCTTTAGCTTTATTTGTATTTTTGGTCAAAATTTTCATTATATGGTACACTAGGTGCTAGGATCAAGTTTTGGTGAAGTTAAAACTAGGAGGAAAAGCCTTTGATGAAGAGACTAGAGCCACCTACAGTTTGAAGAGAAGAGATGACACCGTTGTAGGGTTCCTAGAAGGTTTTTAGGAAACGAATTTAGCGGGGAGGTGGCGTGGAATAGTAAGAGGAAGAAAATATGAGAGTTCAATGACATTTGAAAAGGTATAGGGAAAATTTGGCGTCTGTTCTGCTGCAAGACAGATGGTTCAATGGTGAAACAGTGAGATGCGGACAGTGAGGAGGATCCACCACCTGTTCATGAGTAAGATACAAACACACTTGTAAAAGGAAGATGATACGACACTCCATAGTGAAGAAAATAAAAAACAAAGTCTCCAAAACACAAAACAATGTCTAAACTCATTCAAATTCCTATGTATTTACATGCACACCAAATTCCTATGTATTTACATGCACATAAAATTTAACTTCTATCTTCATGCCACCCAAATCCCTCGTATCACATAAAAAATATCATTATTTTAACTTTTAAAAAGTGAAATACATATTTTCATGTATAGACAAGGTGGCATATATGTAAAAATTAAGGTTAAGGTGCTAGATATGTAAATACTTATCATTTAGTGGTAGGTATGTAAATCTTCCTTCTACTAATTATCACTGTATATAAAACAAAAAAGAGAGTATAACTTTGTGATTTTTGTGTTGAAGAAAGCATATTTGATTGTTAAACTTTCATATTTACATACATAGCGTTGTGATTTTTGTGTTGAAGAAAGCATATTTGATTGTGTCCTCTGAGATCTATACCTTAAACTTTCATATTTACATACATAGCGCTTTTTTATGTGATATTAAAAATTTGAGTGCTGTGTAAATATGAAAATTTAGGTGTGAGATGCATAAATACATTAACAATCGTGTTGTGTATGTAAACGCTCCCATGTTTTTTTTATAGGTATATGAAGAGGTTGGTGAATGAACTTACACCTGCAGCTGGTATAAATTTAGGCGAAGGTTATCAGGTGACGGCGGTCGGCAAAGCCGTGGCCGATGGCGGAACCTTCATTTCATTAGGTAAGAAACTCCCCACTCACGTTGTTTACGATGGCGAAAACCGTAAATCCATTCGATGGGACGAGTTTGCGAAGGGGAAGAAGCTCAAAATTGTCAACATGTAAAATGTCTTTCTACTTCTATTTTGCCTTGTTGAACTATTTTTTCTTTATTGCTGCTTCAGCTTGTGCTACTGTGTGAATAAGGGCAAAAATATGGAGGATAAGGTAAAGTTTGCGAACTGATTTCCATATTTACAAAAATGTATGAAGGGTGAATATGTAAACCATGTCTTATGCAATTTAATTGTTTTTGGTTGTGTTTTATCGTTTTCTGCAGTTGATCAATTATAACACGTTTATTATGACACCGACGTTTACTATGACACATAGGCTTACTACGGTGTCTTGTAAAATAGAGTCAGCACATCCTATGCTTGCTTACTATAACACGAGCAAAACAAAGTTAGTAAATAATAAGATGCAAATAAAAAGTGCAAAATATAAACGAAAATATTGAGACGGGCAATATAACCATTCCATTTAGCAATCAAAACAGTTAAAGGTGTAAGTTACAAAATTTACATTGATACCACACAGTTCTTATGTATTTGCATATCTTACACCTAAACTTTTGTTATTTACATACATAGCATAACACCAAAAACATACTTCTGCTAACTTTTTAAAAGGTGAAGTAATTTCCCTAGAAAATTAGCCTCATGAAAAATGATTCAGGACCTTACACTTTACAATAAAAACCAAATAAAAAATAAAAATTTGCACCTTGCAGCTCTTCTACTTGAAAAAATATTACCTCAGGAGTACTGATGCATCAGTTGCATCAGTACTCTAATGAGGAGGTGCCATGTGACATTATGGTGGGACTATTGCATATCCTCATTAGAGTACTGATGCAACTGATGCATCAGTACTCCTGAGGTAATATTTTTTCCTTCTACTTTCTCTTCATTCTTCACAATATCATCTTCATAAAGGTGTTGAGAAATATGTACATAGAATGATGGTCTCTCCATTTACTTCAACTTCTTTCCTGTTACAAGAACTGCTAACATCAGCCCATCAAGTTATCTTCCAAAGAGTAAATCATATCTTCAACTTATTCAATTTGAATAACATTTTAATTTAAAAAAAAATAATTATTTTTTTGAGCATTTACATGCACATCACTCGGTTCTTATGAATTTACATATCTAAGAACTAAATTTTGTTCTCGTATCTTTTAATATTACATGAAAAATATCGTCATTTTAACTTTTAAAAAATGAAAGACTCCTTTTCATGCATGGGCAAGGGCGTATGTATATAAAATTTGAAGTATAGGTGTTAGATATGCAAATACATAGGAATTGAGGGGCATGTATGTAAATCTTCTTTATTAAAAGGTGCAATTCAATACATAGGAATTGAGGGGCATGTATGTAAATCTTTCTTATTAAAAGGTACAACTATGTATTTGCATATCTAACACCTACCAACGTATGAAAAGGTGTGTTTCACTTTTTGAATAAAGTGGTAGTATTTTTTATATGATAAAAAGGATCTGGGCTTGGGCGGTATTAATGTAAAATGTCAATACAATTGAGTGGTAAGTATATAAATGCCCCCATTCCAGTAGTTCTTGCAGTGGGGCATTGGCAATGGGGTGTTTAGAGAAGATTGGGAGGATTCTTGGCCATGGCCATGGCTCTAATAAAATGTTAGGGGTGAAAGCTTAGGAAAATAAATCATCTTTATCCAATTATCAAACTAGTACAAACATATATATGCATTTATGAGAAAAAAATTAAAATAAAACAAAAAATATTATAATAAGGGTGATAATCTATAATAAAAAGTAAATACTATAATAATAAATAAAGCCATAATCATAAAAATAACTAATTTCATGTGATAATTTAGAAATGATAACATTTGGACCCATGATTTAAAGATCTACATAATAATAAGAGCTATAAATAAATAAGAAAACATATATGAAAAAAATAAAAATTAAGAAAATTTCAGTAAGCATACCATGGACGATGAATACAAACAATGCTTCCTACTTCAAGCTCCACATTGTTGCAGAATGTTGGACTAAAAATAATTGTTTTCTTCATGGTTTCCTCATATCCAAAACCTTCATATCCAAAACCTTCTGAAATCTGCTAAAAATAATTGTTTTCTTCATGGTTTCCTCATATCCAAAACCTTCTGAAATCTGAAAAAAAAAAACAAAAAATAAAATAAAAAATAGTGCAAGGGATACAATTTAAAGAAAAATCTAAAAAAAAGATAATCATTTGATTTCGAATACTATCAATTGACATAGGGCTTCATTATCCAGATGATGAATATAAATATCAGGATAAAAAAAGGGTATTTACATACATAGCAAACCAATTCTTATATATTTACATATCTAACACCTATACTTTACGTTTATACATTTAGACCACCTAAATCATTCGTATCACATAAAAAAATGCCACTTTTGAAACTTTTAAAAAGTGAGGTACATCTTTTCATGCATGGGTAAGGCGGCATATATGTAAAAGTTAAAGTTTAGGTATTAGATATGTAAATAGTTTACGTATTAGATATGTAAATGCATAAAATTGATGTGTAAATCTTCCCCAAACAAAACTAGACTAAACACAAAAAAAAAATCAAAATCAACATGAGTCAGAACACAAACTTTAGTGCTTTCACCAAACAAGCATCGGCAAACTTTCAGCTTTGCATCAAGAATTCTTGACAAAATCCTTACTCTTATTGTGTTTGATTCATCTGAAGACAAAAAAAAGTAAATAATTATTTTGTTTTCTAAAATATAATAGCGCATTTACATATATGTCACACAATTTTTATGTATTTACATGTCACAAGTAAAATTTCATATTTACAAACACCACTCAAATCTTTACCATCACATAAAAATAGCAATATCATTACTATTTAAAAGTGAAATACGCCTTTTCATGCATAGGTTTAAAACGCCAAAGTAATATGTATGTAAATATGAAAGTTTAGGTGTGAGATATGTAAAATTGTAAATACTTAAGAATTGTGTAATACATAAGCAAATTTCTCAAGAATAAAACATTAAACATGCATAATTAAATGTATGATTAAGATGCATAATTAGTTGCATTAAGGTTAATATCTCTGAAGCAACCATTATTACCACCAAGAAATGAAACAGTTTGCTTACTCGAAGGAGTCCTTCCAGGTTGCAGCCCCTTTAAATAATCCATATGTCCGTCTTTTTCAAGCTTTATTATATTTTGCAATCTTAACTGAAATCCAAATCTGTAAAACCGCACAGCAACTAAATAAAATATTAATAATTCGTAACACTGAAAAGAGGCACGATGCGTAACTTATTGTTTTTGGGAATTTCAGGTCTTTCGTCTGTAGATGTGTTAAAAGCTTCCTGAAACAGATCTGCCATCGTCTGTTCCTTAACAATTTGAGCTGCTCGATAGTGCTGATCGATATGCTGAGAAGAAAAAATATATAGAAAGATCTACATACATAAGGCTCAATATCTAACACCTAAACTTCGATTTTTACATACATGCTTCCTTATTTCGATGCATGAAAAAGTGTATTTCACTTTTTAAAAGTTAAAATAGCAGGCATTTGCGCTGTGTATGAAAGACTTGGGTGATATAAATGTAATTACATAGGAATTGGGTGGCATGTATGTAGATGCCCAAAAATATATATTATTTCAGCAGTTAACTCTGAAATGATTTTGAAGAGGTAAACTCTGTTTATTTAAAGAGTTAATGAAACTACCTCATCCTCACTTGAAATTTCACCTGTAAAATCAGGAGCATCTTTGTTGTGAAGAGCCCTGTTACCTAAATGCAACAATGATCTCTTGGAAGAAATCATTTGCCTTTCTTTTCCTTCAATATTGTCCACTGCCTGTAATAAAATTTATGTAAAACAGATGCGTATGTGATATAGCTAAAGAGAAAAGTACCCTGAGTTAGCTCAAAGTTGAAGACGAATATCTTAAATCAATTTAAGCATGCAAAGGCACAAGGGTTGACATTACATTAGGTACATCAGGATAAAAAGTTATCGTTGTATAGTAATACTAAGGGACCATTTGGGATTATTTTTATTTTCTATTTTCTATTTTTTTTATTTTGTTTTGCCTATATTGATTTGAAACAAAATATATTCGACATATTTGATTAAAATTTGATAGTCTTTAAAAACATTCTAAATAACTAAAAGTTGTCATGACTGATTTTAAAGACGTGTAAATTTTTTTTTTAAAACAAAAGATAAAAAAATATGAAAAATATACAAAAAAAAATGGTTTTAAAAACAAAATTAACAATAAAAAAATAAAATAAATTTGATCCCTATTTGGGAATTGGGATCACTTTTGATTTTCGTTCTCGATTTTTTATTTTGATCTAGTTATGTTTATGTTATTACTTGAAATAAAATATGTTTAGCGTGTTATAATATGTTTAGTTATTTTTCATATGAGGAAGAGAGCAGTTGAGGAAATTGGCGGCAGTAACTTTTGGGAATTTCAGGTCTTTCGTCTGTAGATGTGTTAAAAGCTTCCTGAAACAGATCTGCCATCGTCTGTTCCTTAACAATTTGAGCTGCTCGATAGTGCTGATCGATATGCTGAGAAGAAAAAATATATAGAAAGATCTACATACATAAGGCTCAATATCTAACACCTAAACTTCGATTTTTACATACATGCTTCCTTATTTCGATGCATGAAAAAGTGTATTTCACTTTTTAAAAGTTAAAATAGCAGGCATTTGCGCTGTGTATGAAAGACTTGGGTGATATAAATGTAATTACATAGGAATTGGGTGGCATGTATGTAGATGCCCAAAAATATATATTATTTCAGCAGTTAACTCTGAAATGATTTTGAAGAGGTAAACTCTGTTTATTTAAAGAGTTAATGAAACTACCTCATCCTCACTTGAAATTTCACCTGTAAAATCAGGAGCATCTTTGTTGTGAAGAGCCCTGTTACCTAAATGCAACAATGATCTCTTGGAAGAAATCATTTGCCTTTCTTTTCCTTCAATATTGTCCACTGCCTGTAATAAAATTTATGTAAAACAGATGCGTATGTGATATAGCTAAAGAGAAAAGTACCCTGAGTTAGCTCAAAGTTGAAGACGAATATCTTAAATCAATTTAAGCATGCAAAGGCACAAGGGTTGACATTACATTAGGTACATCAGGATAAAAAGTTATCGTTGTATAGTAATACTAAGGGACCATTTGGGATTATTTTTATTTTCTATTTTCTATTTTTTTTATTTTGTTTTGCCTATATTGATTTGAAACAAAATATATTTGACATATTTGATTAAAATTTGATAGTCTTTAAAAACATTCTAAATAACTAAAAGTTGTCATGAGTGATTTTAACGACATGTAAATTTATTTTTAAAAACAAAAGATAAAAAAATATGAAAAATATACTAAACAAACATGTTTTTAAAAACAAAACTAACAATAAAAAAATAAAATAAATTTGATCCCTATTTGGGAATTGGGATCACTTTTGATTTTCGTTCTCGATTTTTTATTTTGATCTAGTTATGTTTATGTTATTACTTGAAATAAAATATGTTTAGCGTGTTATAATATGTTTAGTTATTTTTCATATGAGGAAGAGAGCAGTTGAGGAAATTGGCGGCAGTAACTTTAGTCTCACATCAAATGGTAAAAGTGTACATTGGTATAGAAATTCTAAACACTAGACCTTCCCTCATAAGCTTAACTTGTTATGTTAAAAATGAGCTTAACCACTAGTGCTAATCAATTATCCTTTTGATCTATATTCTAAGGCCAAAAAACTCTGTAAAGTAGTCCACTAAGACAAGGAAATTACAAAGTCTTAAAATTTTACCTATATTGCTTCCATATAGAATTCCTCGCTCATATTTCCAAATAAAGTGTCACGACTTGGCACGATAACTTAGAATTCACCCAGTCAGGAACTGCGATCAGACGGTATTAATATTTAATTTACTTTCCACAAACTTTTATAACTTCTAATATATATAAAAAAGTTGCCAATAAAACACACAATATGCTGCATAGAAATCAAAACATCTAGAAATAACAATATATTCAGCAAATAAAATATCTCAATTCACACACAATAGTATCTCCACACAAATAAGCAATACAACAATAAAAATTACAATCATAATACCTATTAACAGTAGTCATACTCCTGTAAATTAAATCTCTTATGTCAGACTATCAAACTATAATTTTTCTTTTCCTAAAATAAATAATTAAATTAAACATTTAATTGTCATTACTTAATGAGTAATTATAATCTTAATATGAATTAATTCATATGCAAATCTGTTGAAATTTAGAATAATGTTGAATAAAGTGGAATATTTGATATTCCTTTCATTGATATGAACAAAGGTATAGATAACCCTTACAAGAATCTTATAATAAGAAAAATAATAAAAAAAGAAATGATATGAAAGGAAAGATATATCACTTGACATCTCCTATAATTAATTCATATTAATTATTAGGAAATACTAGGAAATAACATAAAATAGGAAAACAAATAATTCCTAATTCAAGGAGATAAATATAAAATAGGAAAGTAAATATCTCCTTAATCTAAGGAAATAATTTATTCTCAAAACTTATTATAGGAATAAATTATTTTCTATTAAGTTTTAACAGGAAAGACAATAAATCCTGTAATTTAAATTAAATATTTCAACACCCCCCCTCAAGTTGAAACATGTTTATAAACCACATTCTACTTGAATTTGAAAACATCAACTGATGTGCGAGGAATATTCTGTGAAGTAAAACTTGAAATCTTTATTCTGTATTGTTGTTGTCTTTGGCTTTAGTTACTACAGTGTCTATAGGTAGACGGAAAACTCCACTCTTGGAGATGGCGGTGGCAGCAAGCTTCTAGACGGATCTAAAAAGTTAGGAGTGCGATACAGATGGTTCCTCCACATCATCGGTTGCGATATGCTGACTGGAGGAGTCTCTGATCGCAATCTAGCCTGCAAGGCATTAGCCGCATTGGTAGGCGGAGATGGAGTTGGAGATTCCTTGAGAACGGAAGCGAGAGCCATTAAAATGGAAAAACTGATGTTACCCTTCCTATGACCAGATTAGGAACTCCTGCTGCCGAGATACCAATGTCAACTTTTCGAGTGATTCCTTCTAGGTTCTTTGGGTGAACATGTTTTTCCATTGATAATTGTTGGATTAAGTTTACCATCCCCCCTCAAATTGATGCTGTCAATTTGCCAACAAGAAATTCTGTCGGTTCCAATAATCCTCAACCCGTAAGCGTCGAATCCGAAAGTCCCGAAACCGAGAATGTCGAACCCTCAGAGACACCTCTGAACCATAACATGATTTGAGCAAAGAAAAACAAGAAATCATTTATCCTTGTCGTCAGAAATTTGAATCATAGCCACAAGAATGATCCGCTTCAAGTTACAAGATCCAAATGCTACTGATCATAGCCCACAAATAGGAACCAGTTACACGATCCAAATGTTATCAATCATAACATACAAATAAGATCCGTGTCCTGCTCCAAAAGCTACCATCATAGCCCATAAATAGGATCCAGATGCTATCGACCATAGCATATAAATAGGATCCGTGTCCTGTTCCAAATGCTATTGATTCTTCCTGCGACGACGAGGACGATCTAGGAAGGAGTTGAAAACTCGCAAGTAGTCAGAGGAAGACTTGATGGAAGTGTCGAATCCGAAAGTCCCGAAACCGAGAATGTCGAACCCTCAGAGACACCTCTGAACCATAACATGATTTGAGCAAAGAAAAACAAGAAATTATTTATTATTGTCGTCAGAAATTTGAATCATAGCCACAAGAATGATCCGCTTCAAGTTACAAGATCCAAATGCTACTGACCATAGCCCACAAATAGGAACCAGTTACACGATCCAAATGTTATCAATCATAGCATACAAATAAGATCCGTGTCCTGCTCCAAAAGCTACCATCATAGCCCATAAATAGGATCCAGATGCTATCGACCATAGCATATAAATAGGATCCGTGTCCTATAAACGATCTAAATGCTATTGATTCTTCCTGCGACGAAGAGGACGATCTGAGAAGGAGTTGGCAAGAAGTATTAGGAGGAAGACTTGATGGAAGCAGTTGAAGGTGGAAGGTAACACGACGATCGAGGCGCCAACCTCAAAGATATCTCCAGCAATCGTGACTGTGGTTGTCCGCCCACCGACGATACCAAACAAATCCAATTGCATTCAATCTCTGCAACAAAACATGCTTGCCAAGCCAACCTAGAAGCATTTTCGGTGAACAATTGAAGAACCAGATTCACATACTCGGCCTTCGAAATCCACATCTGTTGGAAGGTGCTGAGAGAAGCAAGGATGGAGCCTCCAATCCAAATACTGTATTTCCTCTCGGGGGGCGCAACCACCTTAATCTTCATGCTGCTTGGGGAAAGCGCTGTGATTTCCTTGCTCATCCGATCAGCAATCCCTGGAAAAATGGAGTTATCTAAGCACAATATTACCATACAAATCCTTCCTGATGTCCACATCGCACTTCATAATGGAGTTATATGTCGTCTCATGAATGTCGGCCGACTCCATTCCAATCATGGATGGCTGGAAGAGGACCTCAGGGCATCTGAAATGCTTAACTCCTATGGTGATCACCAGTCCATTAGGAAGCTCATAAAATTTTTCGACAGAAGAGCTATTCTTCGCAGTCTTTAGCTCTTGTTCGTAATCCAGTGCAACATAAGCGAGTTTCTCCTTCATAGCCCTCACAATTTCTCGTTCGGCGGTAGTGGTGAATGAGTAGCCTCTCTCGGTGAGAATCTTCATCAGAGCATCGATAAGGTCACGACAGACGAGATCCAAATGGAGGATGGCATGAGGAAGGGAATATCCTTCATGTATTGGTATGGTGTGACTAATGTCATCACCAGAATCAAGCACAATGCCCGTTCTTCCTCCTAGGGTTTGTTTCTGATGAAGGCGTTGCTAAAGTTTCAGGAGGACCAGCGACCCCTTGCCCGGACGAAGATTCCCATCAGCATCCAGTTTCGTTAAGGTGAACTTGCCTGCCGCACACGGAGAAATATGAACCGGATCCGCTGCCGGCAGAAGAAGATGCAATGATGCGATTGTACTCGTCGATCATGTAAAGATGCAATGATTCAAGGTCTTTATTAGGAAGTTGTTACTTGAGGGTGAAGTTCTGACCACCAAGAAGATGCCGGGAGAGAAGAAGAGTGCCCCTCCCTTCCTGCACAAAGGATTGCAGGAAGGGAGTCCGACAATTTTGAAAAGAAGACCGGTGGCTAAAATACGAATTTAAGCTCTGATACTATGTTGAAATTTAGAATAATGCGGAATAAAGTTGAATACTTGATATTCCTTTCATTGATATGAACGGGGGTATAAATAATCCTTACAAGAATCCTATAATAGGAAAAATAATAATAAAAAAGTGATATGAAAGGAAATATATATCACCTGATATCTCCTATAATTAATTCATATTAATTATTAGGAGATACTAGGAAATAACATAAAATATGAAAACAAATAATTCCTAATTCAAGGAGATAAATATAAAATATGAAATAAATATCTCCTTAATTTAAGGAAATAATTTATTCTCAAAACTTATTATAGGAATAAATTATTTCCTATTATAAGTTTTAACAGGAAAGACAATAAATCCAGTAATTTAAACTAGATATCTCAACATATGTATAAATGACCAAAAGAAATCTTATTCATTACTTTATAAAACTGTCAAATTTTATTTTAAATTTATCTCTTACAATTTCAATTTAAGTATTTACACTTTTTAACCTCTTTAAGACTCTTTCAGGGTGGTTAGGAAAAGACGACACATTATGAGGTCGTCGATCTTGAGCAGACTAACCAATGACTCGAATGACACTACGTGGTCAAGCGGGTCGTTCCTCCCTTTGTAAGAATCCAGGCGAGAAATTCTTAGCTTTGGCGGGGGTATCGCCGCTTTGATTTGGAGAGCAAAATCTCCCCCTGCGAGCGGCCGGACAGACACACGTATCCGCTTTTCCTATCATCTATTCGCTTGTGCAGACGCGGCCATGTCATTGTGTTGGGGCTCGTCTTGTCCCTCTGTCCACTAGTTTCTGACCTGTATGTCTGGAATAGGCGAGTTCCTCGGTGGGGCCCTTTGAGGACTGAACCCCTTAGATACCGTTTCCAGACGACATAGATTCTCATGCTTGGTGTTGAGATTCGTATTCTCTGCCATCCTTTCTCATTCTTATTCCTCAGTGGAATAAGCTCTTTCCCCGGAAGGAAGCTTCGTATTCTCTGTCATCCGTTCTCTTTGAGATTCGTGTTGGTAATTCTGGTGTATAGAAACACCTTAATTTAATAAATACAAGAAAATAATTACTCGTTTGAAGCCCGAATGCCTTTCTCTTTC
>NW_018164496.1:1669268-1714736 GCF_001263595.1 Phalaenopsis equestris
CTTTCCCTTGGATTCCCCTTTTCTTATTCTTCAATTAACACTCACTGCACCTTAAATTCACACATAATTAAAACTCATAAAATTCTTAAAATAATATTTAATAATCTACAACAATTAAACTATGCAAAAATTTTATGGTTAAAACACTAACCTCTTTTTATTTTAAAATTACGTCTTCCTCAAATTCCATTGATTTATTAGCCTTTTTTCACACTTTCCAATTGAAAAAAAAAATATTAATTTAAATAATTATATCATTTGTTCTAATAACAATATAAACATTAACATTCACCTAATAAGTTTTTTTGGATCGATCTCCTGTCTCATTCGCATGCTCTACCAACTTCTCCTTTCAAGCTGAAAATTCTATTTGCTAGAGACATGATTTCAAATACATTTACTATTAATATTTAAATAATAAAATTATATATAAAAATATAAAATGTATTGATTGAATTATAATAAAAACCCTAACTTACCCAAAAATTTCTTTTGTCAGACGATTAAGCTCAAACAAGAGCTTCGTCCTGCAGTTAGGTCCGACTGTCCTTCCTGCATGCATGCGCTTCTCATCTTCCTCCTCTGCCTTCCGTCCCGTCTCAACCCAACACCGCAAGTGGGAGCAATCGTCCTCCTTCCTTCCTCGTCGCAGCATAATCTACTTCCTTTGCACGCGAGCAGGGGTCGTTTCCTCTGCTTCCTTTGCACGTGAGCACAACATCGTTGCCTCCTTTGGCTGGGGTTAAGGGTGTAAACAAGCTGAGCTTGAGTGAGCCCAGCCTCAACTTGTTAAAAATATCATAGTTCGTCTTCGGTTCATTTATCTATCGAGCGCAAAAAAATTATTTGTGTTCGGCTTGTTTGTTTGGTGAGCAGAACACAAACAAAAAAAACCTTTATTCGTGTTCAGCTAATTTATATATTGAGAAAAAAAAATTGTGCACTTAACGAGCCGAACACTAGTTGTTCGCGAGCAACAATCTGTTTTGACAGCACTAGCTAGGCTTGCCACAACGTGCTTATCTCAGCTTGATAGTAACATCGAATGTGAAGTTCCTTGACGAAGCTACAAATTAGGGTTGTAAATTACCTCACATCCCTTCTTCCTCCTCCAATTTCTTCTGCTCTTTCCCTTTCTCGCTCGATACGAACGAAAGACGTCGCCTCTCGACTTATAATAGTAGAACAACTTAAAGGTTATTCAAAAAAGATTTATTTTATTTTGTTTTTTTAATCGTTATTATTATTATTATTATTGTTATTTTGATAAATATTACGGTATGTTATTTATGTGAGATTTTTTCACAAGAAACTATGCAACTTCCATCTTCCTACTCTAACCACATTGTTCCTTTGATACACTCAATAAAACTTTTACCAAAATTAGCTTTATACAAAGCTACAGCAGACTTGTAAAACCTGAAAAAAAAAATCATGCGAGTTTTATCATTGACAGATTTACATAAATACCACTTAATTCCTATGTATTTACATATCTAACACCCTACTTCAATTTTTACATACATGTCATGTCACCTCATCTACGCATGAAAAGTTGTGTTTCACTTCTGTAAAAAGTAATATTAAGTGTTGGATATGTATATACATAAGAATTGAGTGGTATGTATGTAAATGCCCCTTTTTTATCATTCCTGCAATGATCTTGCTGGAGTCCAATCACGTACCTATTTCTGGTCCCTATTTATCCAAAAGATATTCAAGAAAAACATAAACAGTTTTTATAAGGGAAATTTAATTCTTACGTATTTACATATATCACACTTAAGCTTTCATATTTAAATACATAGCACTCCGGTGCTTTAAACCTATGCATGAAAAGATGTACTTTACTGTTAAAAAGTGATAATAGTGCTTATTTTGACAAAATATTATAGATTGGAGTGCTATGTGACAAGATATGAAAGTTTAGGTGAGATATATGCAAATATATTAGAAATACCCCGTTAAATAAATTTCTACCTGAATTCCTCTCAAGGATGGATCCTTATTCTGCATATCTTCAAGCAGCTCGGATACTGAAGGAGCTCCAACTAGCGTCTTATGAGACCCCGACCTGTTCGCCGGCTCGGCACTCCCTTGAAAAATATCTTCCAAATGCCGCGGTGCTGTATCTTCTTTAGTTTCATGCTTGAAGCAATACCACTCTGCAGGTCCTTCAATATCTTCCTCAGAAGAACTATAAATTTTATCTTTTGACAAAGAACCCCTTGAAAAATTTTCCATACTGGACAAAGATGGGAGGGAAATTTTGAACTTGGAACTGCCCCTCCTTCCACCTGAGAAAAAATAACTAAAAAGGTATGATATATGGTAGATTAGATGAAGTATATGCTGCAAATGTACCTCCAAGTTAATATTATGGGGCATTTACATAGATACTACCATTTCCTATTTATTCACATATCTAACGCCTAAGTTTTGTAAATCTTTCATATCACATAAAAAAACACCATCATTTTAACTTTTGAGAAGTGAAATTCAACTTTTAATGCACAGGAAAGGTGGTATGTATGTAAAAATTGAAGTTGGGGTGCTAGATATGTAAATACATAAGAATTGTTTGGCATGCATGTAAATCTTCCTAATACAACTTTAGAGCCGAAATCCTTAAATACCTGAACAAAGAAAATGTCTATGGAATTCAAGTGTGATAGAAATAACATCTCGCCATTAAGTACCAATTATAAAAAAGGCAAGATTTCCTTACCTGTAATCTCCATTTAAGCAGAACAATCAAGTGCTAAATTAAATTTGGAAAATTATGCTTGGAAGAATAAATTTGAAAATTTTAATTGTGATGTGAATTAACTGCAAATTTGCAAGTAAAAATTCAAATGAAAAATACCACTATCACTAATATTTTAAAAATGAAATACACCTTCTCATGCATAAGTTTACAATACTAAAGTTTTATAAGTGTAAATGTCGAATTTTGGGTGTAGATATGTAAATAAGTAAGAATTGTGTGGTATGTACGTAAATTTCCCTTTTTTTATATTAGTCAACATAAAATATTTATGCGTGACTTCACAGGCATCAACATAAACAAAATACCTGTCGGATTTACAAAATCGAAGAAAGCAATTTGCATGAAATCAGTGGAAAATGTAAGAATGCTATGATGGAGTTTTTTGGACAATCATTTTACAAATGGTTAAGAGAAACAGGTAGTTAACAAAAGCTTCATAAACATAAAGAATTTATGAGGTTGCTTTATCAATATTCATAAATAGTAAAACTACAAAAATGGATTGACGAATACTTAACAACATTCATAAATAATTAGTACTAAATATGTAAATATATAAGAATTTGTGGAATGTATGTGAGTTTTCCATTTTTTAACTCAAATACACATAATCGTAGGTACTAGGCCATGAACTCGAGGCTTCATAGCTGAAAACAAAGCACAAAACCACCAGGCCAAATGGGCTGCACCTAACTAGTCATAAATAGATGTGAGAAAATACATAGCTGCATTTGTTGCATACCTTTATGATATATTCTCTCCTCTGGTACAAGCGATGGATGGAAAGAACCACACATGTTTCCACGCAAACCCGCTAGCTCATCGGCTTCATCAAGAATAGTGGACCACTCGCACGCTTCGTGCAGCTTCTTTTCTAAATTATCATAGCCTCCTCTCTTAGCTCCAGCAGATGCATACGTAAATGGAAATTTTCGCCGCGTATCATTTTCCTTATAAACATTCATAGAGAAATGTAACTTCTATATTGGTTGCATTTTAAGAGTAGTGCTAACACATGTCCAATATAACTAATCATCTCATTAGGTAAAGGGGCATTTACAAACATACCTCCCAATTCCTATGCAATTACATATATAGCACCAAAACTTTATTTTATTACATTAATACCACCCAAAATTTTCATCTTCATATAAAAACTATTATTATTTTAACCTTTAAAAAGTGAAATACTCCTTTTCACGCATAAGCAAGGTGGCATGAATTAGATATGTAAATGCATGGAAGTTGAGTGGTATGTATGTAAATCTTCCTTAAGAAAATGGTAAAGATTCAAACAAGGGTATAATGTGATCTCATCCATCTTTGGTGTTTATTTCCTCAAATTAAGTTTGTGTTGCAGTGCCATGAATTAGACGGTTTTATGGCATAAATCTACATGATGAATCAAGAAGCAGATGCCCAAATTGCGTTTACAGAAAAGCGCACCAAATTTAGGAGGATTTACATAGAGGGCACCAAATTCCAATGTATCTACATATCAAACAACTAAACTTTACTGTTTACATTTATAACACCCAAATCTTTCATATCACATCAAAAACACCATTATTTTAAATTTTAAAAAGTGATAAATGCCTTTTCACGTGTGAAAAAATTGAAGTTTAGGTGCTAGATATGTAAATATATAGGAATTAAATGGTATGTAAGTAAACCTTCCTAAAATTTAAGCCTCATTTTACAACATATGATTTAGCAAGCTCCAATCTCGACATGATTGACAAGATTCATACAAAAATTGACATTTTTTTTAGTAGTTCGCAATGTACTATTATCATAAGATACCAACTTCAGTAGTAAATATAAGCTAGTTGAAAGATTCATTTCCTTCAAAGACAATGTCAATATGAAACAGAACATGATAACCTCCCATAAAACCCCCAGAAGTAAAATAATCATGAAGCACAGTTATCATTTATTTCTTCATATTTAAAAAACTTTGTGCTACACATTAGTAAAATAATCATGAAGCACAGTTATCATTTATTTCCTCATATTTAAAAAACTTTGTGCTACATTAAAAAAAAAAGAAGATTTACATACATACCGCTCGATCCCTTAGAACACCTAAAATTCAATTTTTACATTTATGCCACCTTACATATGCATGAAAAGATGTATTTCATATTTAGAAGTCAAAATTGTGGTATGTTTTATGTGATATGAAAGATTTGGGTGGCATAAATGTAATAAGTAGAGTTGAGGTGTTAGATATGTAAATACATAGAAATTGGGTGTTATTTTGTAAAATGCCCACGAAAAAATCTGTAGAAGTAGAGTTTAGGTTTTTCATTTTGTCTTGTAATTTGTTTAAGCTTCCAAAATCTGTAAAATATAGCACAGCTGAAGCTTCATGTTTGTAAGTAAGAAGCAAGGCATTTGCAACCCTACCTCATCCGATATTGAGTCATAACCAAAATCATCAAGTTGCCCTTTTGTTCCGTCCAGATGCGGTAGCCTTCCATGCTCAGTATCCAATAATTGGTTTATCATTTCTGATTTGCTCGGTAAAATCTCCTGTCTCTTTCCAATTTATAATTTAGATCATAGAAAACACCTAATTTTTTATATGTACACACATAGCACTCAAGTCTTTAATATCTCGTTAAAAATAGCACTATTATCACTTTTTAAAAGCAAAATACAAATTTTCATTCGTAGGTTTAAATCACTAAAGTGTTATGTATGTAAATATGAAAGTTTAGGTGTGAAATATGTAAATGCAAAAGAATTGCGTGCTAGGTATGTAAATTTCCAAAAAAGAAAAAAAAAAAAAAAGACTTGCCTTCTGCAATGTCGAGTTCTCCCTTTGTCTGAATTCCTCTTTGGATGTAGCAATCGTGGAATGATGACCATCTCCTTAATTGAACGTAGAAAACTATTATCATTTGATACCGTCAATCTTATGAACGTGCATGGACTAAAAGGCATAGAGCATGGGAAAGGCGGGAGGGGAATGGGGTCGTGCTGGGGATGGACATTTTTTATTAGAAAATTTGCATAAATACCTCACAATTCATATGTGTTTACATATCTTACACCTAAAGTTTGATTTTTACGCTTATAACACCTTGTCGTCATAAACCTATGCATGAAAATCTGAATTTCACTTTTGAAAAAGGTGGTGATAGTGATATTTTTTATGTGATGTTAAAAATTTGAATGGAATGCATGTAAAAATGAGTGTTTAGGCGTTCGAGATGCAAATATGTAAGAATTGTGTGTAAATGTTCTCTTTTTATTAAAAAATGATTAAATACTCTTTCTGATTCTGAGTGCTAAAGTGGCTGGCATGAAACTATAGCATTCTAGAGGTTTGTGGTGGTTTCTTTCAAGGATAATTACATATGATGATATGAGCTTATTATTTAGCTCAAATGAATGCCCTTAAAATACTAAATGCTTACTATAAATCATCTCAAACTTCCTAATTACATAAGCAACCTCCCACTTTGCTCCAATTAGCACCCCCCGAGTATATCATAGTTTGGACTTGGCTTGATACAATTATAAGTTGTTCATGTTTGACTTGAGCTTGCGTCGAACTTTCACATATTGTTCAAGCTTGACTTGTTTAAAATTTTCATTCATTGAACTTCATTTTTTATGACAAGTGAACGAGTATTTAAACAAGCTAAAAATTTAAACGATTATCTTAATTTTCATATATACACTTTTAGAATTCCATCATGTAAATTTTCAAATAATTAATCTAAAAATATTATTGAAATAAAAATATATTATTATTATTAAATCTATAATTAAATAAATTATAGCAAATCAAATTTTATTTAAATAATATATCATATATGATACGCGTTATATTTAAGCTTCATATCAAGTATTTAACAAGTTGTTCTTTGAATGATAAACGAATTTGCTCGTAAATAGAAATGAACAAGTTCGACTAAACCCTAAAAAATTGTTCAGGCTTGTTTATTTACTAATTTGAATGAACATGATCAAATTTTAATCAAGTCGAGTTTGAGTTGATCATCGAGTGCATCGGTTCATTTACAGTCCTACATACAGCTCCTCTCAGAAATAACTAACTAAATACCAATTCATGAAGGTCTTATATCCTTTATAAAGTAGATTAATCAAGATAGCCTTATTAGCGGAGTTTGGTGACTCGCTTGAGAGGAAAAAAAAAAGCACATCATAAAAAGAAGCCTACTCTACTATATTGCTAAATCGCCATCAATAATAAATAAAAGGAGGATTTATAAACGTACCAATCAATTCTTATGAATTTATATATCTAATACCTAAAATGCCAATTTGCCTATTTATGAAAAGGTGTATTTCACTTTTAAAAATCAAAATAGTGATTAATTTTTATATGATATGAGAGATTTAGGTGGTATAAATGTAAATGTAAAAAATAAAATTTGAGTGTTGGATATGTAAATACGTAGGTCATGGGTGGATAGAGATGATATTATAAAGGTGTATCTGTAATTTTATTAAGATTATGAAATAAATCTGCGAGGAGAATAGCTAAGGCAAATGTAAACAGCTAGAAAATCTAATAAAAATTGCTGTGAAAAGTGCATTTCTTAACCAAAACAGATTGAGTCATAGAGAAAAGCTAAATCAAAACAGTTCAAACATTTCAATAGATTACCTGTAAAGGAGTTAACTTGCGACGCTGGTGCTGATTGCATCTACAAAAACATGTAAATAAGAAGCTAAACATAACCAAATTTGAATTTGAGGGAAAGCATTAGATTCTACTGTTCTACACAAAATCTACGGATTTCTTTATTATTGAACATTCATATAGATATATAGAGATAAAATTGATCTATAAATTAGTCATATCTGAAATGCCTATGCCATCTCTTCGTCACTCCAAAGAGTACTTCTAATTCTTATCATTGCTCTAAAATAAATATCCTTCATAGTTTTAACATATCTTCCCTTGGTGTACAAATCTGTTCCTTGATACCAAATAAATAAAATTTCTACTTCTTTTGTCTGTTTTGTTCAAATTATATGAGAATCCTTTCAATTATTTATTATTTTTCATTTAGCACCTTTGCACAATTTTAACTTCACAGTTGATTCTTTGCCATAAAATCATTTGACTTTTCCAAGTCTTTATTATATTATGCTCTTGCATAATTGGACTATATGACATACTTGATTCCTCAAAAATTATCACAAACCTTAACATCTCTCTGTACAAAAGGAAGATTTACATACATACCACTCAATTCTCATGTATTTACATATTTAACGCCTAAACATAATTTTTCACATATATGCCACCTTCCCTATGTATGCAAAAGTGTATGTCACTCTTTAAAAGTAAAAATAGTGGTATTATTTTATGTGGTATAAATGTAAAAAACAAATTTTAGCTGTTCGACATGTAAAAACATAAGAACTGGGTGCCATGTACGTAAATGCCCTAAAAAAACAGAACAAACATTCTTGTTCAATGGTCATTTGGTAACCACTCAATATCAAGGATTTAATAGCTTTAATTCTATCAAAACACAGTCCGGAGCTTGGAATTACCAAGACATGTGT
The DNA here is from genome assembly GCF_001263595.1 of Phalaenopsis equestris. Taxonomy (NCBI): domain Eukaryota; kingdom Viridiplantae; phylum Streptophyta; class Magnoliopsida; order Asparagales; family Orchidaceae; genus Phalaenopsis; species Phalaenopsis equestris. Next base: position 1,677,595 of record NW_018164496.1, read on the forward strand.
AGAAGGTCAGAAGGTGTGATTTAAATTTTCTATATTTGTCTACATTTAAACAGATGAAAGAGTCACTACAAATTAAATTAAAACGGTACAATTAAAATTTACCTTGTTGATAGTTGTCTGCATCCTTTATAATCGATTTCTAGTTTATCGCTCATTTTTTAATAATTTAATTAAAGTTGAAAAATCAGTTAAAACAATAGTGAACTAAGCGAGCCAGTAAATACTCATACTTCTAAATTACAGCAACATTAAAAAAATAAAGAACAAAACACATGTCAGCAAAGCTTTTTTTTTATAAATCAATTTAAACATTTGACATGTTATTCAAAGGGATATATATATCATTATCATATCAATCTTATTTTATATTTATACAATCGTCACAAGAGACACTGTCTAAAAATTGCGTCGATTAAGACACATCAATAACAATATCTTTTTCCATTTACATGCACGAGTACATTAGTGTTCCCCTATTAGTACTATTAATGAGCGCTCCATCATAACATGTCATGCACATAAAAACTGTTATCATAAACATATGCATTAATTGCACTCAATTCAACATACTATACAAAACATATATCAAATGCATGAGTAAGTAATTACAACATCCATAATAATATGATCAATAAAAAATAATATTAATCAGAATAAAATACACACAAATATTATCAACTGCAAACATTTTTTAGAATATAAAAATTATTACTATTGTTTAAAAGTAAAAGTACTCACCTCGATTGTCGATGATTTTTAACATTTTTTTTCCTTATCTCTAACGAGAAACCTAAAATTAAGTGTAATAAAAATACAACATCCATAACGATATGATCAATAAAAAATAATATTAATCAGAATAAAATACAAACAAATATTATAAAATGCAAACATTTTTTAGAATAAAAAAATTATTAATATTGTTTAAAAATAAAAGTACTCACCTCGATTGTAGATGATTTTTAATGTTCTTTTTCCTTATCTCTAGCGAGAAACCTAAAGTTAAGTGCATAAAAATTATTATTAATTTTGTATATGTAATATTTTTATTTAAAAACAATTTGTCATAATTTGACTCTTTGAGAAATATATTATTTTATTATTATTATACTAATTATTATCTTCATTTAATTATTTCTTTTAAACAATTTAAGTTTTGATGCGTGCTAAAAAATTCGCGGCGGTAAAGTAACAAATGTCATAAAAGTTTAGCACACACACAGATAAAATAGAAAAAAACGTTGATAACTCCAGAAGTTTTTACGTAGAAAACTCGTAAGGAAAAAACCACGGGGCTGGCCCAGTTGCGGAAATCCACTATTGATTGATAATTACAGAAATCTCTTGTCCCACATACAGGAAATGATAACTATATTTTTCAAGATACAACGTCGACTGACGGCGTCTAGTTGGTGGTGATCGATGACGGTAGGTGGAGTTTGACGACGGTCGGCGGTGGTCATCTGAGATTGGTGGTGGTCGTCGGCAATCGACGACAGTCGAAGACGGTCGATGACAGAGGTCAGCGATGGTCAACGTGGTCAACGATGGAGGTCGGCGGTGGTCGACGACGATTGGTGGTAATGTTGAGCTGCAACTTCTCCTCAATACCTCAGGCTCTCTCTAGACTTCATTCTCCTTCATGAGAGGGATGGGGCTCTATTTATAGTGTTCTGGGTGCAATTAATGCATGAATATGAACTATTTTCATCAGACGGTCTGGAGAGCTTCCATCGATCATACGGTGTTTAATGGACATTTCAGTGTCTTAATGATGTCAGAATTGAGTGATCTTGGACTCTTTGTATTCGTCTTGTCCAGTCGCTCGATTTGAGTATAAACTTGTCATATTTGACAGTCGTTTGACTTTCTAAATGTATTCATAAATCTTCTGACTGTGGTTTAATGACTTCATTTGTCTTTGATTTGACTTAGATTGGACTAGTTTTCATATCATTAGGTTCGTCTCATCGAACCAGTCAGTTTGACTATAAGTTTACTGAAATCGGAGCTCTGGATGACTTTTTATCAATATTTGAATGTTTCTTGCTTAAAATATTATCTCGAGATTTGTGTCAAGCCTCGAGATTCGTGTTGGATGATGAAATTTTGTTGGTGGTGTATCAGTTGCCCCCCTATTTTCGAGCGAGACATTTTATCGTTCTAAAATATTAATATATGGAGTATTTATGTATAAGAATATGTATATCTTAGTTAGTATAACAACAATTTTTATCTTCATATAAGTAGAAAGTTGAACTCAACTTAGTTGGTTAGTATCTTTTGTTTTATGTGGGAGAGGGGGGTTTGAATCCCGCCTAAAATAGATAAATAATATTTTATAAAGGAATTTGAAGATATTAAATAATTTGAAAGGGCAAAAGATAATGAATAAAAAATGAAAAGATTTTTTTTTGGAATATGAAAAGTTATTTTCTTTTCTTTTTGGAAGATGAAAAGTTTTTTTTTGTCATTTAATGTTTTCACACTTTTTTGAACAAATATTTAAATTTTCACCTCTTTTTTAAGTCTATTTAATAACAAATATTTAATTTTTCACTTCTTTTTGAAGTTTATAATAATGACCATTAATGGTTAAATCCCTTTTGGAGCCTATAAATAGAGGTCTGATGGAGTTGGTAGAGGTGGAGCCCCCAGCTGATTCGGAATTTCCCAGAAGAAGAAATCGTCCTGATTAGCGGTGAAGAGTTGTGACACAGAATTGTGGGGCAGAGTTGCGGTGCAAAGTTGTGGCGAAGCGTTGCGGTTAAGAGTTGCGGTGCAAAGTTGCGGCGAAGCGTTATAGTGCAGCGTTGTTGTGTACTGTTGCAGAAATGACAACAACTGGAGAACCCCGTTCTGCTGAGAACCAGAGGAAAAGTCAGAAACCAGAGGATGCTGTGTCAGTTTGAGGGAAAGCGACTTTATCTTTTTTCAAAAGAAGTATTACTTCCCGAATGATATGGTGGTGAAATTGTCAAACTTCAACTGATCGAGCGCATTCTCCTCCTGGGTATGTTGTTATTCATAAGGTAGCCTTGAGAGCAGGTTTAAGATTTTCGCCGGCACCTGAGTTTATTGATATTATGAAAACGTTCGGGGTTTGTGTTACCCAGTTGCCTTGTCGGGTGATGACAATCATTATTGGGTTAATTGTTTTCTTTAGGAGTCATGGGTCGACGTTAACACAGACAAATTTGGCACAGATGTGCGGGTTCTTTAGTGGTACACATGATCGTATGATGTTTAAGCATAAGATGATGGATTTCCGCCTAAAGAAATCGATGAGACAATGGTCCATGAAATTTTGCACAAAATGTTTGGGGGCTCCGCGAGAGGCGATGAAGGTTTCAACAATTGTCTGTCTCTTTTCAGACTACCGAGAGGGAATATTGCAGATGCTGAGATTTTGTGACTTGAAGGATTTGTTGTTCGAGACACAATATATTTATAAATTTTTGAATGAAGAATCATTGTTCAAGGTTAAGCTTTCTTTCCACCCCAAAGGGTCTATGACTGTAGTATTAAAGAAATCTAAGAAGAGACATTCCGAATCAGCCCTTGTAGAATCATTAAAGTGGTTCCCAATGAGCAGTAACTGTAAAGTACTGCCCCAGAAACAAAAGAAGGTCGAAACATTGCAGGAGCCCTTGCCAAACCCTTCAACTATTCACGTTCCTGAGAAAATTTTGTCTCATGAATGTACTGGGCTCCTGGAAGCCGAGAGTTTTGTAAGTTTCTTTCATCTTCTGCTATTATATAATTATTTAATCTTTCTGACCCAAATTTCTTTTCTTCTAGGTGGGCAGTATGGTTGAAACTCAAAAGAGGCTAGGATTGACATTGAAAAACTGGAATTCCGAGTTTGTTAAGATCAAATATTTTCAAGGTGAGTAGAAACGTCGGTATAAATCCGATGTTGAAAAAATTACATCTTTGGAATCACAGTTGACAGAGTGCAGGACAGAACTTTCAATAATGGCAACTTCCCTCTCGTTGCAGCTTCAGGATCTCGAGAAAACTCGGGAGGGTTTGGTTGAAGCACGAGCCAGTTTTCGTGAAAGTAATAAGAACATGAAAGTCATTCAATCGACGGTGTTAGCCCAAGAAGAAGAGATCTGACTTTTGAGATCCGCAAAAGAAGTTGATGTCTCAGAAGTTAAGCATAAAGCGATCGAGGACTTTAAGAACTCTCTTGAGTTCAAAACTATTATTCGAGACCGTGTTCAAGAGGCTCATGATCGGGTGCTTGATGTTGAGGTAAAGTAGCAGCAAAAGTGGTTCACCGAGGAAGAATTCATCTGAGGTTTTCAGAAGGGGAGTCGAGTAGTGCAACGTTGAACCGGTATAATCGTGGAGGGGCTCACTCCTAGCCAAGCTTTGAAGGATTCTTCTTCAGATTCTGACAGTGATGACATCGAGAGTGAATTGAAGAAGGTGCTCTTTAACGACGATGAGGGGCGGAGGAGAATGTTGACGTTGATTAGTGTTATACTCCTCTTATGCTTGTAGTGTGTTTGCTTTTGTCATGTTGTTTGATCCTCACAAATGTTATTTTGATGTTGTATGAATGATGCATGTACATCATCTTGTTTAATTTTTAGATTTTGTTAGCTATTTGCCCCATTTGCCCCCCGAGTATCTTCTCTTTCTTTTTATTTATTGTTTTATGATAATGTTTTCGTTTCATTCCACAGTGGATACAAGATATCTTAGAAGTTATAGTATGTGAGAAATTTATCGTGAGAATAAATTGTAAGCGGCTTTTAACTTGGTTGGGGTTATGCATCAGAGTATTTCTTGATAACGTTAATTTGTATGTGAGAAGCCAACGAAAGTCTACTGAGGACTTAATAATCCATCCGAGGTTGTTTGTTGGAGCATTGCTCGCTTATGAACCTGTGTGGAAGGGATCAGGTGTAGTCCACCAAGAACTGTTAACTTTTTCAAGGTTGTTTATTGGAGTAAAAAGCCAACGATGTTAAGCCAAGAGGTCAAATCAAATCCCATTGGGATTGACTGTGCTCTGACTAAGATACAACTAGAGTTGTGTATTTCTCGGGACAAGAGCATAAAGTGACTCGTGGAAGAGCTGTTACACTTTCTAAAGATATTCTTTTTTGTAGAAGAAAGTAAGTAAATAATATTTAATGAGACTGAGATATATTGACATTGTATGTAATATGACATAAATGATATGAATGAAGTGTTACTGGTAGTATTTCCATCTGAGTCTTTGAGCTTGAAGGTTCCAGACTTGATCATGACATCCACGATGTATGAGTCTTTCCAGAGAGGGGATAATTTGTTGCATTGGGGACCATGGTCAGCGGTTTCAATACTACGCAAAACCAGGACACCAATGGAGATATGTTGAAGCTTTACTCTTCGGTTGAAGTGTAGAGCAATTCTTTGGCGGTAGGAAGCATCTATGAGGTGAGCCACATCGCATATTTCTGGGAGAAGATCCAACTGTTGTAGGAGCTTTTCTTCATTGCTATCCGAGTCGAAAGTCTTGACTCGGGGGCTTGGAACTCTGATATCAAAGGGGATGACAGTCTCTGTGCCGAAACACAAGTTATATGGAGTTTCCCTGGTAGGAGTTCATGTGGTGGTGCGATACGCCCAGAGGACGTTATGCAGCTCTTCTACCCACTGCCTCCCAGTCTTCTCAAGAAGAGTCTTCAACCCCTTGAGCACCGTCTGATTTGTCACCTCTGTCTGTCCATTCGTTTGGGGATGCGCCACAGCAGTGTACACTAACTGAATGTGAAGATCCTTGTAAAATGATGTGAAGACTCTTCCAATAAATTGAATCCCATTATCAGTGATAATCTTCGCAGAAAGCCCAAAGCGACAGATGATGTTTTTCCAGACAAAGTGTTTGGCATTGACCTCAATGACCTTGGCGAGAGGCTCTGCTTCTACCCATTTGGTGAAGCAGTCAACAACTAAGATGATGAATTTTCATTGTCCAGTAACTATCCAAAATGGCCTCATGATATCTATCCCCCATTGGGCGAAATACCAAGTACTCAGAAAAGATGTGAGTTCTACTGGCGGTGCATGCGTAAGATTAGAGTGTAGTTGACAATTGTTACATTTTTTCACAAACTCTAATGCATCTTGTTTGATCGTAGGCCAGTAGAAGTCTTGCCTCACTATTTTAAGAGTAAGCGCCCTACTACGAAGATACTCCTCACATATTCCAGAATAAACCTCTCGTAGAGTGTAATCAGCTTCAAATGGAGGAAGACACTTGAGATATGGACCTACAAATGCATTCTTACACAGTTCATCTCTTATAAGGATGAAGTTGACAGTCATGCGTCGGATGCGAATTAATGTAGTAGCATCATCTGACAGTGTTTTGTCTCGGAGGAAGGAGATGATGGGATCCATCTAAGAAGGCTCCCCTGAATCATCTATAGACATTATCTCCCATGGGTCATGAATACTGGGAAAATGTATCTCCTCAATACACATTTTATAGATATCTCCAGTTGTTGAAGTTGCGAGCTTGGAGAGAGCATCAACTCAGGTGTTATGCTTCTGAAGTATGTGAATGAGCTGACATGTTTCAATTCGGGCGAGAAGTGTTTTTACTAGATTGAGATACTGCACTAGTTGTGAGTTATGAGCGTTGAATTCTCTCTCTACTTGGGATGCGATGAGTTGAGAATCAGTGTAGATAATCATGTTTCGCACTTCACAATCAATGACAAGTTTTAATCCGGCGACAAGTGCTTCATATTCGACAACATTATTGGTGGCTGGGAATTTCAAACGAAGTTCATACCCCAAAATGTTTTGCCTTGGGGAGATGAGTAGTATTCCTGCAACAGCTCCTGAGTTTCTGGATGCTCCGTCTACATATAGTGTTCACTGAGGTGACCGTGTCAGAGAAGAGGGTCGTTCATCAGAGGTTGACACTGCACGCTCTACCACACAATCGGCCAATACCTGTGATTTGATGTTTGGTTGCGGTAAATAGCGGATGCCAAATTCTCCCAATTCCACTGACTATTTAATTAATCTTCCTCATGCTTATGGTTTTTGTAGGATAGCTTTCAAAGGGAGTTGCGTGTAAACGCCAATACCGTGAGCCTGGAAGTACGGACGAAGTCTCATTGCTGAAAAAACTAGAGCTAGCGCAGTCTTGTCTGTCATTGGATAACGACTTTCTGTATCTGAGAGAATCTTGCTAACGTAGTATACTGGTTTCTCGATTGAGTTTTTTATTCTAACAAGAACAGAACTTATTGCATGAGGTGAAATAGCCAAATAGATATATAGCATCTCTCTTTAGATGGGCTTTAAGAGGAGGGACGGTGAAGTCAAATATGCCTTGAGTTGCTCGAAAGCGCTCTAACAATCATCTATCCACTAAAAATTGGTGTTTCGAGCACCTCTGAATATCTTGAAGAACAACAGATACTTATGCCCAGAACGAGCTAAGAATCGGGATAAAGCGGCTATACGACCATTCAACAGTTGTACCTCTTTGATACTCTTTGATATTCTTTGATATTTTTTTGGAGGCATCATGTCCCTCAGCGCCTTGATTTTTTCTTGGTTTGCTTCAATTCCACGATGGGTAACCATGAATCCCAAAAACTACCCTGATGTCATCCCAAAAGCATATTTAATCGGGTTAAGTCGTAAATCGTATTGAGGAGTGAGTTGGAAAAACTCCTCTAGATGAGAAGTATGTTGGGATGCTTCTAGGCTTTTTACTAAAATGTCATCAACTTAAACCTCCATCGTACGCCCGAGAAGATTTCTAAAGACTTTGTTCATGAGACGTTGATAAGTTGCACCAACATTTTGTAATCTGAATGTCATAACCTGATAACAATATAAGCCCTTATCTGTTTGAAAAGAGATGGCTTCCTCATCTACTGGGTTCATCTTTATTTGATTGTATCCTGAGTATGCATCCATAAAGCTTAGCATCTGATGTCCGGAAGTGGCATCAACAAGTTGATCTATGCGTGGGAGGGAAAAGTTATCCTTCGGACATGTTTTATTGAGGTCTGTATAGTCGACACACATTCTCTATGAACCAATAGCTTTTTTTACCATGACGACATTGCTCAGCCGTGCAAGATGGTGTACCTCTCGTATGAACTTTGTTTCGAGAAGCTTGTTGACTTCTTGTTCATTAGCTTGTAAGCGATCTGGGGCAAAATTGTGTTTCTTCCGAACGACCGGTTTAAAAGTTGGATCTATCTTTAAAGAGTGCATGATTATTTTAGGGTCAACCCCAGGCATGTCGGTTGGAGTCCATGCAAAAATATCTTGATTCCTTCGGAGGAGATCTACATATTCTGACATTTCCTCATCGAAGAGTAAGAAACCAAGTTGTACTGTTCTTGATGGGTGTTCATTAGAGAGCGGGACATGAACCAAATCTTCTACGGGGGAAGCTCTTTGAGATACATCTTCGCCTCGGAGATTAAAGTTTTCAATGCTAAGTGTCACAAATGGACGTGGCTGAGCTTGCCTGAGGTAGCATGATCACAAGCCAAAAACATCGCTCTTTTAATAAATAATACAAATATTCTTCATCTCTCATCACTTGGTATACACTCAATAGTTTAGTATTTCATTAAAATGATTCTTTAGCAAAATAAACACACAAGCTACTTTTGATGCTTACTTCCGCTGGTTCTTAAGCACAACCATCGCCAACTGGCACCCACCAATAATAGTAATGGCTACGAGAGAATAGCCTTAGATAGTCTGTTCACCATAAGCGTCAACCATCTGATGACCGTGGTAGGAGATAATAGATGTATTAAATTAGGCATATGTTAAGAAAGATAGAGGTATACCAAAAAAGGCTTGGGCATGTTGTACAATGAATGATCTTAATTTGTTATAATTAAATGAAAATGTGACACTTAATAAGACACAATGGAGAAAAAGTATTCATGTAGCCGACTTCCACCGTGGGACGACACATTATATTCATTTTACCTCAAACCAAACATAACAGTAAGTAATCTTCAGAATTTTATTTTACACCCAACAAAAAAGTAAAATATTTCAAATACACTGTTTTAGTTACATTGTATCCCATTTTCAAAGAACCAAACGACCTCTAAAACTTCACAAATATCAATAAATATATAAATGGCACTATGGTTTTACCATTCATTTTACTTCTTCCAAATAAATTCAACTTCATTTATTACATCTACCTGGAACTTTCTTGCATTAATACAACGAACCTAACTATTTCAAGAACTTCTCTAATATTTCAAACTTTGAATGATGAATTAAAAAAGTCACAGAAGTAAAATAATCTCCTAAACCAATCAACTTAACACCATCCATACATATAACAGAACCCAAATTTGTCATTTCGCATCTCCAAAGAGCAAAACTAGTTTCTGAGCTCGAAGACAAAAACAAAGAGCTGCTTTTACCTTAATTTCATGCGAGTAATGGGATTGTAAGTTCTTCGAACAGTCAGAATAAAAAATGGCATCATGTAACACCTCATCATCTGAAAACAAATCAGTAGAGGTGATTCCATCCATCAGAAGACACAAATTGCTAGGTTTTCGGAACAACAGAGGGTATACCTGAAAGGCATCGATCGGAATCCAAGTTTTCCTAAAAAAAATAAAGAAAACTAGGGTTAGGAAATGGCCGGGTGAACAGCGTTGGAACTACTATCATAGCATAATCGAAGTATTCTGCCGTACTACGAGCTTCGACCTCGCGGCCATGGAGAAGGAAGCTGGAATTTTAGCGGGGAATCTGAAATTTACATGTCTAGGACTCCATTCTCTATGTTTACGTATTTCACGCTCTTAACATTCAAATTTACATATCCCTTTCAAAAAGTTGATAATAATTATATTTTAAGATGAAATTAAATATTTGAGTTCTAAATATGTAAATATGAAAATCTAGATGTGGGATATGCAAATGCTTAAATATTATGTCTTTACAAATGCCCCATAATTTAAATTAAATTAAATTATTTACATACATACATACATGCATACATCATACATACATGCATATATATGGCATACATGCATACATCATACATACATGCATATATATATATGTATGTATGTAAATAATTTAATTTAATTTAAATTATGGGGCATTTGTAAAGACATAATATTTAAGCATTTGCATATCCCACTATATATATTGGTCGCAGCATTTGGTGTAAGTTCCTATAGTTTGAGATTCGATCCCTGCATGTGATCGAATTACACACCTTCTGGAAAAGGTGCCCGCTCCTCGGTCAGACAATGGGGTTGATCAACAATCAAACTTTTTAATAATATATATATAGCCCCTAATACTTAATATTTACATGCATCACTCAATAATTTTATATTACCTTAGAAATATCATTTTCATTTATTTTTTTTAAGTGATATATATTTTTTCATAAGTATATTCATCACACAAAAAAATTGTAAATACAAATATAAAAATTGAGTAAAGTGTCAAAATAGTCTCGTATTATTCAATGGAGCATTTTAAATTAGAAATTTATAAAAATATCAAAATAATGATTAAATTCTTTAAATTGTTGCTAAAATTTTTTTTATAAAAAATTACTAGAGCTCAATTTTAGCTGCAATTTAAAGACTCCGAAGATTATTTTTTGATATTTATATAAATTCTGGGATTAAAATGACCAATATAAATAAAAAGGTTTATTTTGGCACATTATAGAAATTTAAAGGTTAAGTATATAAATTTGTAAGAATTTAGTAATAAATAAAACATTTCATCATTTATACAAATTTCGAATGAATATCCTTTTTTTTCATTTTCTTAAAACCACCCACAACTACATAAACATTTTACATAAACCCTTCTTCTCCAAGCCCATGAAGCTTTCTAGGGTTTCCAAGCGGAGAAGAGAGGAAGACGGCAATGTTCTCACATCGGAGGCGTCCCCCCGACGACGACGGCCTACTCCATTCCACCCCCGCCGCGCGCCACAACCGCCGCCCTCCCTCACAACCGCAGCTCTCCTTCCCCTTCTCGCAGCTCAACAACTCCTCCCAACGACAGTCGCCGGTCTTCCTTCCCCTCCTACCTCGACGTCCCCAACCTACCCTCCAAGATTCGTCTTATATGCGAAATCATCGCCTCTTCACACTCCATTGAATCATCTCTCAACGATCAGGGTATCACCATCACCTCCGATGACGTCGAGGAAGTCCTCAAGCTCTCCTACTCCCACCCCGCAGCTGCCATCAAGTTTTTCCGCTGGAGTGGCCCCCGCATCCGTCAGCAGCTGTCCCCTTACTCATGGAACCTTGTTGTCGACCTCCTCGGCAAGAACCTCCTCTTTGACGCCATGTGGGACGCCGTGGCCTCCATGAAATCCGAAGGCCTTGTGTCCCTCGCCACCTTTGCTTCCATCTTCTCCTCTTTTGCTGCCGCGAGCTGCCCCGCTGATGCCATTGACGCCTTCGAACTCCTCGCGCATCACGGCATTCCCCAGGATACCACTGCGCTGAATTTCCTCTTGTCGGCGCTCTCTCGCGGAGGTTTCACATACGCCGCACTTGAGTCATTCCGGCATATGCGTCTCAGAATCCCTCCCGATTCGGATTCCTATGCCATTCTTCTGGAAGGCTTTGAAAATGAGAGGAATTCTGCTCGTGCATACGAGGTTTTTGATGAAATGATTCTTAAAATTGGCTGGGATCCCAGCAATGTTCCAGCTTACGATTCCTTCCTCAACACAGTCTTATACCGCGGCAGAAGCGGCCTCGACGAATCCCTGAGGTGGCTGGCAACGATGAAGATGCAAAGATGCTTCCCTGGCGTCAGGTTCATCGACAACGCCATCGATGCTTGTGCAGAGCTCGGCGACTCGAAGGCGGCAATCCTACTCTGGGACAATCTCGTAGGCAGAAATGGAATGTTGCCCACCACAGAGTTGTTCAATTCGATGATCTCTCTCTACTGTAATTTGAATCATTTGGAGCACGCTTATCGACTCTTCGACGAAATGGTGTTCCACGGCGCGTTTCCCGATTCAACAACTTACGAGTTGATGCTTCGGCTTCTGATCAAGAACAAGCGGCGCGAAGAAGTGGCCGCGTTGCTTAGCGAGATGGTGAAGAACGAGTTCGTTCCAAGCTCGGAGATTTTTGATTCCGTGATGTCTCTGTTCATGGATATAGGGGATTCTGAAACAGCTCTGAAAGTAGGGAAAATAATGATCGAGAAGGGGATTCTTGATGAGCGGATTGGAAACTCCCTAATTCTATATTTGCGGGACAATAGACGGCTGCCGGAAGCTTGCAAATTTGCGGAGAATATGATCGATAAAGGGATAAAATTGCACTCTTCTACGCTGTCGAAGTTGAGGACGGGCCTGCAGCATCTCGGTAGGGGTTATATATATGAAAGCATTCTTACAAAATGGAAAAAGTTTTCTAGAGAGCGAATTTTGTAGATTTGCAGTGCTTTGATTTTAAAGTTTTGGTAATGCACTATTTGCTTAGCTCCATTAATTTTAGTTAAGTGCAACTTTTTAAGTTATACACTGCAATTCACTTTCTTCTGAATTTTACCTTGAGGTTCCATAAAATTTCTTTTTTTGGGGGCGGGGAAATTTACATGCATTCCACAAAATTCTTATGTATTTACTTATTAGAGACCCAAAGTTTGCTATTTACACCTTTCATAATGCCTTGGTGCTATGAGCCTATGCATGAAAAGGCGTCTCTCACTTTTGACATGATCTTAAGAATTTGAGTATTATGCATATGAATGCTTAGGTGTGTGGTATGTAAATACATTAGAATTGTGTGGTGTATATGTAAATGCCAATCTTATTTATTTATTTTCATATTTTTGTAACAATAGTAGGATTGGGTGGTTCAGTTTTGTAAATGATCGTGTAACATTTAGTAGGAATGATTGGACAACAAAGTTTTATAAGGCTGACTCGAAAACTTTGGGATAAGATGGAGGAGGAGAACATTTAGAAGCTTTAACTTTATTAAATTTGTATGTAAATTCCCCGAAGAGTTAAGGTCATAATTCTCCTAAATCAAACCATAGTGAAATCCACAATGGAGGCAATAACGTATAGCCATTAATTAGCCGAGCTTGTGTAAAATTATGTGTTTTTTTGCGTTGGCTCTTTTTTTTTATTTTGACTTTTCACTATCAATAATGGATTTAAGCTTTATCCATGTCCTGACTATCTTACTCATTAGCCACCCTTACATGCTTAACCTCGACCATTTTACCTACTTGACACTAAGGAACATCGAACTTTTAGTGGAATAGTGATCAAAATAATGGTCTCATCATTAAAAAAAGGAATCCTTTTCAAGTGATTACTGTAATCAACTATCCTAACATTGTTAGCTTGGAAGCTTATGTCAACCATTCCTTTAGATAAAAGTCAATGAAAATTTTTTGATGCGCTGATGTGGGAGCGTGCCAGAAGATGCTGAATCATGTCTGCCGCACATGTGGGAGGTGTGTGGGATCCTCTATGGTAGCGGGAAAAGTCAGCAGTTTTGGTCGATCCAACTTGTGGGCCACAATTTTATATTATTAGAAATAGAATTAGGGCTATTTTATTTTGAGAGCTACATGTTGGGGCATTTACATACATAGCGCACAATTTTTTGCATTTACGTATGTCACTGTTGAACTTTCATATTTACTCATGCATCACTCAAGTCTTTAATGTCATATAAAAATAGCACTATTAGTGTTTTTTAAAAGTGAAATAGATATTTTCATGTATAGATTAAAGCACCAAAATGTTACCATGTAGATTTGAAAGTTTAGGTGTGAGATGTGTAAGTACATAAGAATTCTTTGCTAAGTTTGTAAATTTACTTTTATATTATTACAAATATAGTTAGAAATATTTAACTTTGATAACTGTTTATATATTTGTTGTGTCCTAATTTAGGGGATTTTGGCTTTTGGTTTAAACAATAGACATTATTTCATCCAGTTTATTCTTACCGGAGTCTTATATCCTTAGGTATTTTCTTAAATGGTGTGTGTATGTAGCTTGATTTGATCATGAAGTTAATCTCTCCCAGACATCCGATGACCTCCTACGCCGCCAGTTTCAGAACCCATCAGTAGTTTCTTCCGTTGTCAAGTGGCGCCAATTGCGCCGGCATTCAACCGCCATTACTTCTGTGTTCTCCGTTACCTATCATACTGTTATCCTAACCGATCTCTTGATCTGTTTGCACTGTTTAGACCATAGATCGGTGTCACACACTCATCTCAAAGCAAAACAATGATAATAAGACCTAAATATCCTCATCAAATTTAGATCTCCCCTAGCTATCTACAGCTGCATATAGCACCTAAATTTCATCATTTTTAGTGGAAAATCAAAGACAAGAAGCACAGAAAGGTTCTTCATATAAATCTGTCATCCCAATTTTTGGGAGTTCTAAGGACAACACTGTCATGGATTTCACACTTTGTTCTACAGTTAGCCCCAGAGTTTACGTAAATATTAAAATAATTTCTGATTATTTTGAAATCGAGTTCTAATTATTTTTTATGGGGATTTTTTCAATCCCAATTTTACAAATATGTACTCTCGAATTGAAGTTTGGTGTAGCTCCAGTGCGGACAAAATTAGGTCTTCTTAAATGGTTTGGTCACATTAAACGTCGACCATCTGATGATCTGATTAGAAGAGTGGATATTTTAGTCGACTTATGTTAAGAAAGATAGAGGTAGACCTAGGAAGACTTGGGCTTATTGCGTAAAAAATGATTTTAATTTATTAAAATTAAATGAAAATATGACACTAAATAACATTCAATGGAGAAAAAAGATTCATGTAAATAGGATGCAATGGAGAAAAATAATTCATGTAGCCGAGCCCACTTAGTGGGATTAAGGTTTTGTTGTAATTGTATGTACTCTGTCTTTGATTCACATTGCTCTACGAATTATATATATATATATACCACAACTCTTATGTATTTACATTTCTTTTACAAGTTACACCTACATTGCAATTTTTATCAAACAAAATGTGATTGAGTTTATGTTTATTAATGTATTAATTTTGTTGATTGAAGCCAAGTCTTAATAATAAGGAAAAAAAATATTATATCAAGTCTCTAATGAAGGTGCACCACGTGCCCGGAGAAGCGGGATCATACACCAAAGAGCCTAAGAGTCATCAGATGTCATCCATGTCATTTTGTTTGTGGTTGTACATGCATTCAAAAGTTTATTGTAACCGAGATAAACATTGTTTTGTATTGTATTTTTGTGCATATTTCAAAATATTCAATGTATCAATAAAATAAAAACCAAAGTCACTCTACAATAACACCGTAGTTTGAGCTAAATAACACCACACTTTCATCCAATAACACCAAGATAATACCTAAATAACAAAAAAAAACTAAACTTCAAAATAATACTAAAATAATATCATAATAACATCAAAATTGCACATCAATAATATCATTCTTAGTTAAATAATACCAAACTAACAACACAATAGTTTAAAAAAAATACAAAGAAATACAAAGAACACAAAAATAATACAATTATAACACCAAAATAATACCATGATAACTCTATAATAATACTTAAATAGCATCGAAGTAATACCAGAATAATATCATAGTAACACGACAATAACACATTAGTAACACCAAAGTAACACCTAAATAAAACTTTAATAACATCATAATAATATCAAAAATCAATATTGTTGGTATTCGATTTTTGTGTGTTATTTTGATGTTGCATTCATGTTTTAGATGTATAGATAATGAAATGTATATTTTTTGTGCATTATCTTTTTGTATAGGTTTATAAACCCAAGATCCTTCAAGTGTAGATGTCATCCATATGTAGTAAGAGATGTTCTTGATAAGATCATTCATATCATATCTGAGGAGACTATGAATAACTTGAAGTATTGAATGTATATCAATTTTTTGATCTCCCTCTGTATCCTCAAGACAATGTCCTGACATTGCACATATTGAAATGTTGAGACTATGAACGAATGATATTTGTAATGGGCGGGAAAGAGCTAAGAGTAATCTCTGATGAAGTTGTCCTGACTGATAGACATGCCCAAGAGAGGAGAAGTAGCAAATTAGAAAAAAGTTCCCTTTTATGGTGCGGATGCCCAACAAAATAAAGATCGACATAATGAACGTTTCAACGAAGGAGAGTGGTGCTCATTTTGATGAATTGTTTTTGAAGTTTTTGTTATCAAATTTATTTTTTTTTCTAGTGATTTTTGTGTTCACAAAGTGTTTTACACATTCGGTGAGAATGTACAAGCTTTCTCCTCCTTTAATTGGTTTGTTGCGGTATGTGATTTCCTCATTGATCAAATTAATGACACAGTCATAAAAATAAGACAGAAGCATCCATTGAGATATATTAATGGATTTCTTTTTCTCATAACAGTTAGTGTCTTGTATATACCTTATAAAATTTTCTCTCTTTTTTTTGGTCAAAGCTAATGACTTATCTTTTACAGCTCTGGTTTTATGAGCACACATCTTTGGTCATTTCTGTCGCTCCTGAGACCAGAACTCGCATGTTGAAGTGACCCACAAATGTGAGATGAAACTCGTCACCAATTCATATAGTATTTAAAAGGCTCAACCCTGTACATGTAAGTCATTTATATCATTAGCTAACATTTTTATTATTGGAAAATTAGACTTGTTTAATTTATGTTGTACTTATGTGTTATTAGAGCTGTGTTGTATTTATGTGTTATTATCTGTTGTTTCTGTTGTATCCTGGTGTTATTGTACTATCATGTAAGTGTTATTATGGTATTATTTAGTTGTTCTTGTGATGTGTTGTTTTATTTTTTTTTGTTATTATATTGTTATTGTTGTGTTTGTAAGAGATTTTTGTTGTATGTTTTGTTGAGGTGTTATTTATGTGTTATTTTGTTATTTTTTTGGTGTTATTTATGTTTTATTGATATGTTTTAACGAGATGTTACTCTAGTATTGTTATTCCTGGTGTTACTGTTGTATGATTATGTAGCTATTACTCTGGTAGGTTTTATTCTGTTATGATTGTGTTATATATGTGTTAATTAGGTGTTATTTAGGTGTTGTTCCTAGTGCTTTTTAGGTGTTATTCCTGGTGTTATGTCGGTGTTATTCCTGGCGTTATGTCGTTGTTATTTAGATATTATTTAGGTGTTAGTTAGATTTTATTTATGATTTTATTTCTGGTGTTATTTAGGTGTTATGTAGTTGTTATTTCTGGTGTTATTTGGGTATTATTTAGGTGTTTTAGGTGTTATTTATGACGCTATTAGGTGTTATTTAGGTGTTATTAAGCGTTATTTAGGTGTGATTTAGGCGTTATTTAGGTGTTTTATTGTGGTGCTATTCCGATGTTATCTTCGTGTTATTCTTATATTTTTTCTTTATGTTATTGGAATTTTAATTATGAATGTGTTGTAATTCAGTATTTCATTGTAGGTTTATGATATTTTTTTTGGATTTGAAAAAAGATGAGCACCATTTGTTTGCTAATCCACACAGAGGACTACTCAGTCCAGTTAGGCCATGCCCACACCATGAAACTCACAACACACCACATTCACCCATATGGTATGGGACCACTCGTTTCAAGCGACATTACCCTGGAGACAACATATACTGGAGTCAATAAAAACCATGAAGTATCCAACTACTTAGAGCTTAGGAAAATAGTTCATAGAATTTCAAGGATCAATCAATATAATAAATACACATGTCTTGGATTTATAAGAGACAGTGTCAGAACTCAACAAAAATTGATAAAGGCATTGAGTTGAAAGAAAAAGAGACCCACCAATCCTCCCCTGTTAATGAAAACAATTAGTTCAACGAAAAGGGAATCCACCTATCATCCCATGTTGACGAAGACAATGAGTTAAACAAAATGGGAACCCACTAATCTTCCCTTTTTGATGAAGACTGTGAGTTACCGGATAAATGAGCTCATCAATCCTCCATTGACAGCTTAATCTGAAGGGTTAAGGCCAAACGAAGCAGAAGGAAGAGGAAATTGATTTCCCCTTTTACTAATTTCGAGTTTAACAAAAGAAAAACAATAAATGAGGTTATGGAGAAATATCCTAGAGAATATGTTTATATATTCCAGCCGTAAGGGTTGAGGATTTGACTGTATATATTGAAGTTACAAAAGAAACAATAGTAGACACTGCTGTAGATACTCGTGCCATAAAGGGAGAACAAACAATAACAGAACACGTACATACTTCATTCATTTTAGAACAACCAGTTATTGCCCTTGCTAATGAAATAACAATAAAGGTTGTTGTAGTCAGATCGAAAAGGGCCTACATATAATAATAACACCTGTTGTGCATAATATAGCCATTGGGAAAGAGCAACCACTAATAGAACATGTTGGCACTTCAACCATTTGGGATGACCAAGTACAAGGAGATTCTAATGAAGTAGAAGAAGAAATAAAGGACGTTGCTCAATCTCTAGCCCTTACATTAACAAGTTTAAGAGATCAGCGAGAAGGTGTCCACGCAGAGGATTATCAACTAGTGGTATTATTAATGACTTGTTATACAGTGTCCTATATGTTCTAATTTGACATTATATTTTTCATGAGTTGTGTTGTTATGCAGCCTCGTCTCGTGGCGTCAATTATCGATTTTTTTGGCAGATCACTGATATCTTTTTAAATGAAAGGAGTGATCGATGAATGTATTTCAATGTACACTGGGACTTGAGTAAATCTTCACCTTTTTTATGTGATTCAATTATCTTATATTTAAATGTCACAAAGACTTTATGCTAACGTTTCAGGGATGATCTTATGATTAATGACGGTCACGTTGTAGTAGACTATGTTGGGGTCGAAGATATACTAAACAACGACTAGATTGCAAACGAACATGTAGATGCCTTTGTCTCCATGTTGGACAGAAGGAAGGAAACCTCTTCTTATTCGTACAAGCCATACCTATATGTATCACCATTATACTGGGTAATCATATACATTCAATTTAAGCTTACAATGCTAACTCAAAGTTTCTTAGTATACTCCATCCACTACGACATTTGTGTCATTTCAGGCAAACTGGTTATTGTTGGTTGGGGATTTGAAAGAAAGAAAATAAAAATTATATGATTCTTTACCCAAGAAGATGGACATGGTCGTGTGCCACAACGTTGTAAGTATACTTGACAAAATCTTTAAATCCAACTCAGCATTGTCCATGCACTAATCAATACCACATAAATCTTTACATATCAGTCAATTTGCAAGAGATGTTGGACATGCTTTCAGGGGCAAACCATTGAAATGGCCAGTGATATGGGTTAAACATGTTCTCACTAAAAGTAATAACGTTGACTGCAGCATTTTCGTCTGCAAATACATGGAAGAATTAATACAGACTTGCCGAGGTGACTGGAGTAATGAACTAGATTGACAGGCAGAAATGTCAAATTCAGAGCAGAATTTGCCTATACTCTTTGTTTGTAGAGTCTGTCTCGTATATAAACGATATTTTGTTGGAACTTGTTTTATTTGATTAATGAATGTTGAGATGGTTAACTGATTTTACTGTGTTAGGTTTATTGATACCTTATTAACATTCAAATAACATGACACTAATGCGGCAAACATAAATAACTTCACAAACAAGCTCAAATAATACCACAACAATACCTTAATAACATCTTAATAATATGACATTAAGAAAATTGATAACACCGCAAAAATAACACTGCGGAAAACTCTGATAACATCGTAGAGAACTCTGATAACATCGCGGAAAACTCCAATAACCCAATGAAAAACTCCAATAACACTGGAAAACATTGCAAAAAAAGCTGTGGAATAATCCAATAACATGACCGGGAAGTCTAATAACACCAGGGAGAGTCTAATAAAATCGGAGAAAAACTACGCCAGTAACACTACGGAAAACCGCAATAACACCGCAGTATAACTCCAATAACTCTACAAAGAAACTCAAATGATACCTCAATAACACCTCAATGACACGACAAGAAGAAGTATGATAACACTGCGGAAATAACAATGCAGAACTCCAATAACACAGCGGAAAACTCTGCCAGAAAACAACTCCAGTAAAACAATGGTCATACATATAAGAGAGCCCAAATTTGTAATTTCGCATGTCCAAAGATCAAAACCAGTTTCTGAGCTAGAAGACAAAACCAAGAGCTACCCTTACCTTAATTTCAATATCTAGTACTCTATTCTCTGAGAGGTGTTTTCGTATCTCACACTCTAAACTTTTATATTTACATATCACTTATAATTAATTTTTAATGTGATATTAAATATTTAAGTTCTATATATATGTAAATGTGAAAACTTGAATATGTAAATATGAAAATTTAATTGTTAGATATGTAAATGCATAAAAATTATGTGTCTTTATAAATATCCCATAAATTAAAATAAATTAAATTATTTACATAAATGCTATATTGTTTTAAAATATTTAAATATATAATCCATAATATTTAATATTTATATGCATAAAATTGAAACATTTAATATTGCATAAACAAATATCATTATCATTTATTTTCTTAAAGTGATATAATTTTTTTTATAAGTATATTCATCACACAAAAATTTTATAAATATAAATATAAAAATTACGTAAAATGTCAAAATAGGCTCGTGCTATTTAATAAAATCATTTTAATCCAAAAATTTATAAAAATATCAAAATAATCATCAATTTTTAAATTGTAGCTAAAATATTTTTCATAAAGATCTATTAAAGCTCAATTTTAACTATAATTTAAACATTTTCGGAATTATTTTGATGTTTATGTAAACTCTGGGAGTAAAAGGTGAGAATTATTTTGGCACATTATAAAAATTTAAATGTTAAATATATGAATTTACAAGAATTTAATAATAAATAAAAAATTTCATGATTTACATAAATTTCAGGTGAATATCCTTCTTATCATTTCCAAATAGGCTCGCTCGTATTTGACTCGTTTATATCTCAAGCTCAAAAAGTGTTTTCGTGTTCGGCTCGTTTGCTTAGTGACGACCGGAACACGAGTCGTTCACGAACAAAGAATTATTTTGACAATCTTAATCATGTAGTCAAAAGATGTTAGGGATTTAAACAAGATTTAAAACATCATTTCAATCTAATTTAATAATTTTTATTCTATTTTTTAATTAATATTTTTAATTGATTATAAATCTTTATAGCCTTGTACTCAATTAAATTTATATATATATATATATTATATATAAAATTGATTAGTAGTATTTAGAACTAAAACGATCCAAATATATAATTGATTAGTAGTATTTAGAATTAAAACGACCCAAACATAAATTTGTTGCTCCTTAACTTAGAACGAGCCTAACACGAGCTTCGATATTGAGCCTGCGAACAGCCCTATTTACAAAGGCCACCCTAAGCACCATAACTTCAACAGCGAGCCTGTGAAGCTTTCTAGGGTTTCCAAGCGGAGAAGAGTGGAAGACGGCAATGTTCTCGCATCGGAGACGCCTCCCCGACGAAGACGACCTACTCCGTTCCCCCTACGGCAAGCGCCACCACCGCAGCTCTCCTTCCCCTTCTCGCCGCTCAGCCACTCCCCCCAACAAAAGTCGCCGGTCTTCCTTCTCCTCCTACCTCGATGTCCCCAACCTACCCTCCAAGATTCGTCTTATATGCGAAATCATCGCCTCTTCACACTCAATTGAATCATCTCTCAACGATCAGGGTATCACCATCACCTCCGATGACGTCGAGGAAGTCCTCAAGCTCTCCTACTCCCACCCCGCAGCTGCCATCAAGTTTTTCCGCTGGAGTGGCCCCCGCATCCGTCAGCAGCTGTCCCCTTACTCATGGAACCTTGTTGTCGACCTCCTCGGCAAGAACCTCCTCTTTGACGCCATGTGGGACGCCGTGGCCTCCATGAAATCCGAAGGCCTTGTGTCCCTCGCCACCTTTGCTTCCATCTTCTCCTCTTTTGCTGCCGCGAGCCGCCCCACTGATGCCATTGCCGCCTTCGAACTCCTCGTGCATCACGGCATTCCCCAGGATACCACTGCGCTGAATTCCCTCTTGTCGGCGCTTTCTCGCGAAGGTCTCACATCAGCCGCACTTGATACCTTCCGCCATATTTGGCTGAGAATCCCTCCCGATTCCGATTCATATGCCATTCTTCTCGAAGGCTTTGAGAATGAGAGGAATTCTTCTGGTGCATACGAGGTTTTTGATGAAATGATTCTTAAATTTGGCTGGGATCCAAGCAATGTTCCAGCTTACGACTCTTTCCTCAATACAGTCTTATCCCGCGGCAGAAGCGGCCTCGATGAATCCCTGAGGTGGCTGGCGAAGATGAAGATGCAAAGATGCTTCCCTGGCGTCAAGTTCATCGTCAACGCCATCGATGCTTGTGGTAAGCTCGGCGACTCGAAGGCGGCAATCATGCTCTGGGATAATCTCGTAGGCAGAAATGGAATGTTACCCACCACAGAGTTATACAATTCGATGATCTCTCTCTACTGTGATTTGAATCATTTGGAGGCCGCTTATCGATTCTTCGACGAAATGGTGCTCTACGGCGCGTTTCCCGATTCAACAACTTATGAGTTGATGCTTCGGCTTCTGATCAAGAACAAGCGGCGCGAAGAAGTTCCCGTGTTGCTTAACGAGATGCTGAAGAACGAGTTCGTTCCAAGCACGGCGATTTGTGATTCTGTGATGTATCTGTTCATGGATATAGGGGATTCTGAAACTGCTCTGAAGGTCGGGAAGATTATTATCGAGAAGGGGATTGCCGATGAGCGGATTGGGAACTCCCTGATTCTTTATTTGCGGGATCATAATCTGCTGCCGGAAGCTTGCAAATTTGCGGAGAATTTGATCGATAAAGAGATAAGATTGCACTCTTCCACGCTGTCGAAGTTGAAGAGCAGCCTGCAGCATTTGGGTAAGGGTTATATATATGAAAGCATTCTTACAAAATGGCAAAAGTTTTCCAGCGAGCGAATTTTGTAGATTTGCAGTGCTTTGATGTTAGAGTTTTGGTAATGCACTATTTGCTTACCTCCATTAATTTAGTTATTTATGCTGAGAGAACTTAATTGAGGTGCAACGTTTTAAGTTATATACTGCAGTTTACTTTCTTCTGAATTTTACCTTGAGGTTCCATAAAAGTTCTTTTTTTTGGGGAATTTACATGCATACCACAAAATTCTTATGGATTTACTTATTAGACACCAAAAGTTTGCTATTTACACTTTTAATAATGCCTTCGTTCCATAAGCCTATGCATGAAAAGGTGTATTTCACTTTTAAAGAGATACGGATTGTGGTATTTTTGCATGATCTGAAGGATTTGAGTAGTATGCATGTAATTATGAATGCTTAGGTGTTTGTTATGTAAATACATTAGAATTGTGTGGTATGTATGTAAATGCCAATAGTATTAATTTATTTTCATATTTTTGTTACAAGAGTAGGATTGGGTAATGAAGATTTATAAGGCTGACTCGAAAAAATAAGGCTGACTCAAAAAATTTGGGATAAGATGGAGGAGAACATTTAGAAGCTTTTACTTTATTACAATTATCTTAGTTTGATGTTTTAGTGGCAAATTTGTATGGCTTTATCAAGCACAGGGTTGCTCAAGCAATTCTTAAGTCTGTTTTCCTTATATGAAAATCTGTTTTTCGAGTTGCAGAGCTGAATATTGTCCTATGATGAAAGGGGTGTACTTTCTTACATTAGCTTCAAATGAATTAGGTAAATTTACATTCGTAGTTCACAATGCTCATGTATTTACATATCTCACCCGTAAAGTTTCATACTTACATACATAACACTTTGGTGCTTCAAACATATGCGTGAAGGTGTATTTCACTTTTAAGAAGTGGTAATAGTGAAATTGTTGATTTGAGTGCTATGTGTGTAAATATGATAGTTATGGTATGAGATGTGTAAATACATAAAAATTGTGTGCTATGTATGTAAATTCCTTAAAGAGTTAAGGTCATAATTCTTCTAAATCAAACTATAGGGAAATCCATAATGGAGGCAATAATGTATAGCCATTAATTAGCGGAGCTTGTGTAAAATTAGCGGAGCGTGTGTAAAATTATGTATTTTTATGCGGTGTTCCTTTTTTTTTCTTTTCACTATCAACAATGAATTTAAGTTTCATCTATGTCCTGACTCTCTTACTCATTAGCCACTCTTAAACGCTTAACCTCGACCATTTTACCTACTTGAGGGTAAGGAACATCGAATTGATGGTGGCCATTTTACCTACTTGAGGGTAAGGAACATCGAATTAATTGTGGAATAGTGATCAAAATAGTGATTTCATCATTCCAAAAAGGAATCCTTTTCAAGTGATTACTATAAATCAACTCTCCTGACATTGTTAGCTTGGAAGCTCATGTCAAATATTCCTTAAAGATAAAAGTTGAGAATAAAGCCAATACAAAATTTTTGTTGCACTGATGTGGGAGCGTGCCAGAAGATGCGGAACCGTGACTTTCACACACGTGGGAGGTGTGTGGGATCCTCTACGATATCGGGAAAAGTCAGCAGTTTTGGCCGATCCAACCCGTGGGCCGCAATTTTATATTATTAGAAATAGAATTAGGGCTATTTTAATTTGAGAACTATTTGTTGGGGCATTTCCATGTGTAGTGCACAATTTTTTGCATTCATGTTTTTGACCGCTAAACTTTCATATTTGCACATCTATCACTCAAGTCTTTAATTTCATATAAAAATAGCACTATTATCATTTTTAAAAGTGAAATACATATTTTCATGCATAGATTAAAGCACCAAAGTGTTACCATGTAAATTTGAAAATTTAGGTCTGAGATATGTAACTACATAAGAATTCTTTGCTATGTTTGTAAATTTTCTTTTATTTTATTAGAAATATAGTTAGAACTATTTAATTTTGACGACGATTTATATATTTTTTTGTATCCTAATTTAGGGGATTTTGGCTTTTGGTTTATACAATACAAATTGTTTCCTGTAGTTTATTCTTACCGAGCTTGTATCCTTTGATATTTTATTAGATGTTATGTGTCTGTAGTCTGATTTGATCATGACTTTAATCTCTCCCGGACGTCTGATGACCTCCTCCGCCGCCGGTGTCAAAACCCATCAGTAGTTTCTTCTGCTTTCAAGCGGCGCTATTTGCGTCGGCTTTCAGCCAACATTACTTCTCTGTTCTATGATACTATTATCCTAACCCATCTCTTGATCTGTCTGCACTGTTTAGACCATAGTTCGGTGTCACTCACTCATCTCAAAGCAAAAAAAAATGATAGTAAGTCCTAAACATCCTCATCATATTTAGATCAGAATATCCCCACCCAAAGTATTTACCTATCTACAGCTGCACATAGCACCTAAATTTCATCACATTTAGTGGAAAAAAAAAAGAAGGCAGGAAGCACGAAAAGGTCCTTCCTATATATCTGTCATCCCAACTTTTGCGAGTTCTAAGGACAATACAGTCACGGATTTCACACTTTGTTCTACATCCTGTTCATTTGAAATTTAATTTGCAGCCTCAATTTATTTCAGTAAATGACTGAAAAAGATGGAAAAGTATGCTGAAACTGAAGCTATTTCTGCTGCCATGTCGTGCTATTTCACGTGGAAAATTGTTTTGAGAACTTTATCTAAGATGTATGCAATTCTCTCATATTCTCTTAAATTTTCTTTCAAAGCTGCATTCTTCAATTTTCATGTTATGTGATATGTGCATTGAATCTGCACAGCTTGTCTCAAATGCATGCGGCCTTTTTTTAGTCCCAAAGTTTATAGAAATATCAAAACAGTCTCTGATTATTTTAAAATTGTGTTCTAAGTATTTTTCATGAGAATTATCGCAACCTCAATTTTACAAATATGTACTCTTGAATTTAAATATTGTAACTTTGGACTCTCTTTTGATGCACTTGCTCTACGGATATTGTATGAACTTATTAATTTTTTGTTTGAGTTACATATATATCACTCAATTCATATTTATTTACATTTCTTTTACATGTTACACCTCTACGCTTCAATTTTTATCAAACAAAATGTGGTTGAGTTTATGTTTTTTAAGGAATTAATTTTGTTGATTGGAGCTACGTCTTAATAAGGCGCGCATTTTCTGTTCGGACACCTGACGTACCTCTACGTGTGGCGCATGCTATTCCAGAGTTATTTTCAGGTTATTTCTGGGTTATTTTCAATAATCCTGAAATAACCCAGAAATAACCTGCGGTCGTTATTTTTAAGTTATTTCTGAAATAACCTGAAAATAACTCAGGAATACCCTGCGCCGTACGTAGAGCTACGTCAGGAGCTCGCACAGAAAAATTTTTGCTTAATAAGAGCCACTGATGAACAAGTTCAATTGATGCACATTTAAATGCACCAACTATTATCAATTGATATTTGGGGCATTTACATACATAACATATCATTCTTATGTATTTATATTTCTAACAACATTTTTTTTTGCATTTATACCACCCAAATATTTCATGTCACATCTAAAGTGCCTATTTTAAAACGTGAATTGTCGGCAAAAATTGAAGTTTGGGTGTTATATGTGTAAATACATAGGAATTGAGTGGTATATGTATAAATCTTAAATCATGTCACTCTATAATGCCTATTTTAAAACGTGAATTGTAGGCTAAAATTGAAGTTTGGGTGTTATATGTGTTAATACATAGGAATTGTGTGGTATTTGTGTAAATCTTTAAATTTTTTGGCTCCCATTCGACCTGTTTTACAAATAAGTCAGATTTTCTTGTTTGTAAAGTTTGTTCTATAATATTTTAATTTAAAGGAATTATTGTAATTTTGAATTATCTTTTTGCGATAATTACATACAGACCACCCGAAACATTCATATTTACATTGTTGATTTTTTTCAAAACTATTTAAAATTGTAATGAAAGATTTACATGCATGCCCCTCAATTCTTATGTATTTATATCCAACGCCTAAACTTTCATTTTTACATATATGCCACTTTATCCGTACACGAGATAGTGTGTTTAGTGTTTTTTTATGTGATTGAAAATTTTGGTCGGTTTAAATGTAAAAATTAATTTTAGGTGTTAGATATGTAAAGGGTGGTGTGTATGTAAATCCACAAATATTTATTTATTTTTTAAAATTTAGCAGATCCTCAATCCTGATAATATTATCAAAAGTTTATAAGTCATGATACTCTTATAAATAGTGATATGTATGTACTTATCCTAAGAAAAAGTATATTACATTTCTCACCCTCAAAAATGATCTAATAACTATTATCATACCAAGATTTACAAATTTACATATCTAAGATCAAAACTTATTTTACACACATATAACCTTTCATATGCACAAAAATGCACATTTCATTTTTTAAAGTTAAAATGATGATGATTTTTATATGGCATGAAAAATCTAATGGTATAAATGTAAATAAGCAAAGCTGATGTTAGATATGTATATCGAAAAAATATTACATCAGGACTCCTAACGTAGAGCTACGTTCGGATTGCAATATTCGACTGTGTTACGTGAATATTTAATTTGCGTTATTTGTAAAAATGATGTGTTATTCGAGTATTATATGGTGTTATTCGATTATTTTGCGCTGATATTGAAATATTTCATCGCGTTACTTGATTTGGGGCTGAAATATTATTGGAATATTTCCTGCATTAATTGATTTGGGATTGTGTTATTCAAATAACATAGTGAAAATTGAAATAACACGGGCAATGTGCCGAATAATATAGCCCCAAATCAAGTAACGCGATGTAATATTCCAATAATACCGTAAAATAATTGAATAACAATATATAATACTCGAATAACATAAATATTCCAATAACACCACAAAATAATTGAATAACAATATATAATACTCAAATAACATATTTTTTTATAAATAACATAAATGAGATATTCTCGTAATACAATCAAATATATCAATCTGAACGTAACTCAACATTAGAAGACCTGATGTAATATTTTTTGGTAATAACAATTTCGTTGCATGTGAATAAACCCTACCCTCCCGCCAATACCCATTTTTTTTATTTTATATTCTGCAACCAAATAATGGAGTTTGGGGCTTCAGCAGCTGAATAAAAAGTCTTTCTCGGGAAGGAAGGAAAGTGGACAATGAGGAAGAGGAAAGCCCCCATTCATCGAGCTAGAGCACGCCTGCCTGGCTGCGGGGGCGGCGCCGGGGGTGGCGACGGCGGCGAAGGTTGTGGTGGCGAGTATGAAGAAGTCGATTCCCGCCGGCGATCTCTCTCACCATCTCGAAAGAATGCCTCGTTTTCCTCTTTACAAGCTTTCCGGTCCTCCTCCTCCGCCTCCTTCTCGCTTCCAGAGAAAGCTTATGGAGGTATCGGATGGTTTGGATGCTCCCTCCTCTATCGGGGATGGTGTGGTGGAGATCCCGGGTGATCGCGATTGCATCCTGAGCCAAGATTTTTTCTGGTGAGTTGTTTCGGAGATGGTTTGTTTGATTTCTTATTGCATTTTTGCAGTTGAAATTTTATTTTATCTTACTTCTTTAACTTTTAAGTTTGTATGAACTATTGCGTAAGGACTCGTTTGGTTGCTTGTAAATGGAACTACGCTTTGAGAATTGTTGGTTTTGTTTTGGTTAATTTACATTGATTTTGCTAAGATTTGTGGATTTTAAAATCAATTTTGAATTAACTGATTGAATTAGTTTTTGTCTTCAAGCCACCAAATGTGCCCTAGAAGCAGATAGAAGAGGAATTGAATTTCATGACAATTTAGAAATAAAGAAATAAATTTCTCCAAAAACTATTGTGACTTCCTCAGCCAAATATTGGGGTAATCAGAACCCAAAGGACTTGTTTTGGGCTAAACACAAGAGTCGCACTATCTCTCATTCTTGAGCTTCCCTCAAAACTGCTTCTACAACTTAACCTTCTATAGTCTTAAAGATGAACTGTTTTATTTGAAGTCGGGTAAGTATTAAGTTCAATTAAAAGAGGCAGTTGATGGGTGTACATGGTTGATGAGAGATGTTATTAGTATACAATGCATAATTCATCTTTGTATGTTATTTTGTTTTTTGTGATCAAAATCGGTTTTTTTATCTTTTTTGCAGTACTCCGGATTATGTAACTCCTGAAATACCAAATAATTTGAAACAGAATAAGGTGAGATGTGCAGTGCTTATATTAGTCTTGGTTTCTGTTCTTTTCTGTGACATTTTTTTCCTGTTACTTTCTGTAACTATTTTATATGAATTTCTGGTGTTTGAAGCAGGAGAACATTGCTTGCCCAAAATCCCCCGAAAAATCTGTTAGGAACAAGAGGCATAAGCAAGGTAAGTAGAAATTTACTCAAGGTTTTTCTCATCTCTTTTTGGGGCATTTAAATACATACCATCTAATTCCTATATATTTACATATCTAACATCTAACGTTACTCTTTTATATTTATACCTCCCAGATATTATATATCACATCAAAATTACACCTTTTTAAATTTTGAAAAGTGGATTACACCGTTTCATGCATAGGTAAGATGACATGTACGTAAAAATTGAATTTTAGATGTTAGATATGTAAATACATAGGAATTGAGTTATATGTTTGTAAATTTTTGTTTTCCTTGAACCTCATTGGTTTTCTATTTTGATAAGAATGACTAGCCACGTTGGGGGTGCTGTTTTCTATGAAAGGGGTTGATTTTTTGCTTTATATTATTTCACCACAACAAGGAATAATAATGCTTATGTGAGCACTTTCAAGTTACAAATTTCTTTTAGAAATACACATTTCCACTATTTTTATTTTCCTTTGCTTCCCACAAAGCCATCAATGAAGTTTCTAGTTTTCATCACCATTCTTGCATTGTTTTTCTCTCATGAGAATTGATGCTAGAGAAATGTGGAGCACAATCTTGGCTGAAAAATCTTGACCTATATTATCCGAGGCTTTAGGATTTTTTTTTTTTCGTTTAGTAGCTTGAACCTTACTAACACAAAAAATAAGAGATGGAGGAATAGAATAGAGTAGGCGAAAATTTACTCCTCTTATATTACTACAACAATAGCAACAAGAAACTCTCTCATCTTACGCGTCAGTAAAATTCTGATATAACCTATAGACAAAACAAGATCTAACATCATCCATGATTGAAATTTGTAATTTAGAACTTTTATGGTCTTATTAAATCTAACTTCTCCATTCATTGCAACCATTTAATATTTTTTTTCTTTTCTAAAGCTTATTGAGTGTTTCCATTTTCATATCTTTTTTCAACAAGGTCCCACCAAATGCAACAAGTCATGAACTTCAGTTAGAACATTATTGACTCTTGGTGCAAAAAGCTAGAGATGAGTCTCATGCATCACCATAGTGAATTTTTATGATAATCTCATAGTTTATTAACATATTTGTAATGTCATCTATTGTGCTCTTTGTAACCAATTCTTTTAATTATTAAACTACTGTATTCCCCCTTCTCTTATCTTTTGTGTTAGTAAAATTTTGGTATAACCTACACAAATCATGATCTAATATTAGTTGTAATTGAAAAGTGTAATATAAAACTTTATGGTTTTTTTAAATATTAACTTCTCCATTTAGTGCAATCATAGAATAATTTTTGCTTTTCATCTCCTTTTTTATATCTTCTTTCAACAAGGTCCTACCAAATGCAACAAAGCATGAACTTCAGTTAGAGTATTATCGACTCTTGGTGCAACATACTAAAGATAGAGACTAGTCTCATGCATCTCTGTAGTGAATTTGTATGATTATCTCAACAAATCATGAACTTCATTTAGAACATTATTGACTCTTTTAAATCATGAACTTCATTTAGAACATTATTGACTCTTGATGCGACATACAAAAGCCAGAGATTAGTCTTATGCATCTCCATACTGAATTTTTATGATTATTAGCTACTTTATCAACATATTTGTAATGTCACATATTGTGCTCTGTGTAGACCAATTCTTCTAATTATTAAACTACCCCCCTTCTCTATCTTTTGCGTTAGTAAAATTCGGGTATAACTTGCAGACAAAACATGATCTAACATTATTCGTGAATGAAAAGCGTATTCTAAAACTATTATGGTCTTGTTCAATCTAATTTCTCCTTTTAGTGCAACCATCGAATAATTTTTGCTTTTCTAAAGCTTATGGAATGCTTCCATTTTCAGTTCGAGTATTATCGACTCTTGGTTTGACATATTAAAGCTAGAGATGAGTCTCACATAACACCATAGTGAATTTTTATGACTATTTCCTACTTTATCAACATATATAATGTCACATGTTTTACTTTTTGTAAATCAATACTTCTAGTTATAAAACTTTTTGCTTTGACTCAGTTTGTTCTCCACCCAATTCACAATCCACCAGCATTCAACTCCATGAAGAGGATGCTGAACTCAAGTTTGACGAATTTGGCTTCGAAGATCTTAATGAATGCAAGTCGGTAGGACCTGCTTTGGAAAAGAAACAACGATTTGTTTCTCAATCTGCAGTAGCATTGCGGTGCCGAGCCATGCCACCTCCGTGCATCAAGAATCCATATATAATTGAGAATTCATCAATCGAACTCGATGTTTTCGGGGACCGGATTGCAAAAGTTACGGGTATATTTTTCCATTGTATTTTTTTTTCCATTTTAATTAGGGGCATTTACATACATACCAGCCAATTCCTATTTATTTATCTATATAATATCTAACACCTGAACTTTACTTTTTGCACTTATACCACCCAAATCATTCAAATCACATAACAACTAAGTTAAGTGTTGCCGAGAGTGTTGCCGAGATAGAATGATTAGGTGGATGAGTGGCTTTACACTTAGAGACAAAATGCGAAATGATTATATCTGTGATAGGGTTGGTGTAGCCCCAGCAACGGACAAAATTAGAGAAAGTCGTTTTAGATGGTTTGGTCACATTAAACGTCGACCATCTGATGATCCGTCCGAACCATCTGATGATCCGATTAGGTGAGTAGATGTTTTAGATTCGACTTATGTTAAGAAGGACAAAGGTAGACCTAGGAAGACTTAAAAAACGATCTTAATTTATTACAACTAAATGAAAATATGACACTAAATAGGACAGAGAAAAAGGATTCATGTAGCCGACCCCACGTAGTGGGATTAAGGCTTTGTTAAGTATATAACTCCTAAACTTTGCTTTTTACATTTTTACCACCTAAATCTTTCATACCACATAAAATATATAACTATTTTAACTTTTAAAAAGTGAAATATACCTTTTCATGTATAGTTAATTTGGCATATCTTAAAAAATTGAAATTTAGGTGTTAGATATGTAAATACATAAGAATTGAGTGGCATCTATCTAAAATCTTCCCTTTAATTACTATGGAACTGCTGCACTATCCTTGATTTTTTGTCCTGGTTTTTTTTTTTAGTTTTTGAGCATATATGCATATCAAATATCAATTTGAAGATAGAAGAGTATATTAGCTTTAGTTAGAACTTAAGAATATTAACCATTAAATTACAGTTAGTGTTGCTTTTAATAAAACTCGGACCTTTGACTTGGGGTTTTTAATGGTTAATATTTATAAATTTTAACTGTTTATTTGCAGGTTTTTCTCCATCAATTGGTGGTGCACGCTACCGCACTGATTTCCATGAAGTCGAGGTAATGTTGATATGGTTTTTTTTTTTTTTTTTGTGGGGAAATTTTCATAACTCCGGCATAATTTTTATGTATTTACATATCTCACACCTATACTTTCATATTTACATACATAGCATTTTTGTGCTTTAAACTTATGCATTTAAAGGTGTATTTCACTCTTAAAAAGTGATAATAGTGCTATTTTTTATGTGATATTAAAGACTTGAGTGCTACGTGTAAATATGTAAGTTTAAGTGTGAGATATGTAAATACATAAGAATTGTGTGCTATGTATGCAGATGCCCCCCCTTTTTTTAAACCTTTCCAAGATTTACATCAAGAAGCTATCTTTTTTATAGTAACACCCTTTTTATTTTGTCAAAACATTTTCATCAGCAAATTGGCAGTGGAAATTTCAGCAATGTTTTCAAAGCGTTAAAGAGAATAGATGGTTGCCTTTACGCTGTGAAGCATAGTATAAAACAATTCCGTAATGACATGGAAAGGTTTTTTAACTCTCAACTTGACAGCATTAGTTAATTACTGTTCTTAAATTTAAAGGAAGATTTACATACATGCCACACAGTATTTACATATCTAACACCTAAACTTTAATTTGTACATGCATGCCGCTTTGACTATTCATGAGTTGTAATCCACTTTTTAAAAGTAAAAAATGGTGGTATTTTTAATGTGATAGGAAAGATTGGGGCGGTATAAATGTAAAAAAAGTAAAGTTTTAAGTGTTAGATATGTAAATACATAAGAATTGAATGGTATCTATGTAACAGCCGTAAATATTAATTTGTTGCTTTGATTTGGCAGGAGGTTTGCTTTGCGGGAAGTTCAAGCTCTGGCAGCCTTAGGTGTGTTTCCTTTAGCATCCATATCTTTTTTTGCATTTAATAATTTTTTTTAGGGGGGTTTGCAGACATACCACTGAATTCTTACATATTTGCATATCTGACATCAAATTTTTATATTTACTTGTATAAAACCTTAATCTGTTATAATTTAGTAGTATGCATCTAAATCTCTCAATTATTTTTTAATATTGAGATATGTCTCTGCGCTTCTGGCCAGGTCATCATGCAAATATTGTTGGATATCATACTTCCTGGTTTGAAAATGATAAACTCTATATTCAAATGGAACTTTGTGAACACAGCCTATCCAAAGGCTGCATACGTAAGAGTGGAGATGTATTTGAAGTTTTGTACCAGGTACATTTATTATTTGTATTTTGTTATATATATAGATATATATGATCTAGTTGTATATGCGGAACACGACCGCCTTTTTATTTTTCTAGTATATAGTATCGAGAATGATGAATGTTTTTTATTTATTATTGTGTGTTGTTTGTACGGGGACGTGCATGACTTGTAAACTCTTAGGATGGGATGATATTATTATTTAAAACTTTATAATTTATTGCATTAATGTTGTAACGAGTAAAGTGCTAAAATAGTCGTTTGACTATTTACATGGGGTTAATTTAGTCTCAGAGTTTAAAAAGTGCTAAAATACTCCCCAATATTTTAATGGATCTAAAACAGTCCTCCTCGGGCCTATTTTAACTCATTTTAAATTAGTTATGGAACTAAACTTACATTTTTATGAACTCTCGGACTAAAATGACCACTCGGGAGACCACTTTGACAATTTTCTCATTTCATAACATATTCTTTGAAACTTACAGCAGACTGACAATTATGTCTCAGATGTCTACAGCACTGAATTTTATGCACTGCCAAGGCATAGCTCATATGGATGTGAAGCCTGAGAATATTTATGTGAAGCATTGTGTTTATAAGCTTGGAGATTTTGGCTGCGCAATTCTTACTGATAAGAGTCTGCCTATTGAAGAAGGAGACTCCCGCTATATGCCTCAGGAAATACTGAATGATAAATATGAGCATCTTGATAAAGTTGATATATTTTCTCTTGGAGCAGCCATTTATGAACTTATTAAAGGTTCTCCCCTTCCTGAATCTGGTTCTCTCTTCTGTAATCTTAGAGAGGGAAAGATCCCTTTGCTTCCTGGGTATTCTATGCAATTTCAGAATGTGCTGAAGGTAATTGTGCACTCCTTTTTATTACAAGTAATTCTTATGTACTTATATATCTAATAGAAAAACTTCAATTTTTACATGCATGCTATCTTACCTATGCATGGAATGTTGTGTTTTACTTTTTAAAAGTTAAAATTGTGGTATTTTTTATGTGATAGTTTGTGTTAGATATGGAAATACATAGGAATTGGGTGGTATGTATGTAAATGGCCCTTTCTAGTATTTTGTTGGAAAATTTACATACATACCACACAATTCCTATGTATTTATATATCTAACACCTATCTAACACCTAAACTTCATCTAACACCTAAACTTCTATTTTAACATATATGATACCTTTTATACCTTACCTATGCATAAAAAGATGTATTTCACATTTTAAAAGTTAAGATAGTGATATTTTTGATGTGATATGAAAGATTTGGGTGGTATAAATGTAAAAAAAATAGACTTTAGGTGTTAGATATGTAATTCTAGGAATTGGATGGTACAAAACTAAAGAATATCTCATTAGGATGTTAATGATTGGGCCTCTATGTGTTCATGTTTGGCCCGTTCAAATTTTATTTTGTTTGAATTCGACTTGCATTCAATGATGTTTCAAAATATGAATAATTACATACACACTAATCAATTCTTATTTTACATATCTAACACCTAAACTTCAACTTTTTACATATATGACATTTTACCTATGCATGAAAAGTTATATTTCACTTTCTAAAAGTTAAAAGAGTGGTATTTTTTAGGTGATATGAAAGCCTTTGGTGGTATAAATTTAAAACATGAAGTTCAGGTGCTAGATATGTACATACATAGGAATTGGGTGGTAAATATGTAAATGCCCCTTTTTTTCAGTATTTTGTAGATTATTCTGCAAAACTTTGAATCTTGTCCAAATAATCTCGCAGGCTATGATGGATCCTGATCCAGTGAAGAGACCTTCTGCAAGAGAGATAATGGAGAATCCCATCTTTGAGAGGATAAGGAAAACTAAATCAAGAAAGGAGTAACAATATTGTTAATTCTGTTCTGAAATTTGGGGAGCTGAGGTTGGAAGAATAAATTTCAGGTATTAATTGTATTTTTTTGCTAATTATTCAGCTACCATTTTTATGGTATTGTAAAGATGCTCAGTAATTAAGTTTTAACTTATGAGCAGTGGAGCATTGCATTGAGGCATCCTAATCTTTAGAGGTTTATGGAGCAGCTTTGATTTTTGTAAAATTGACCGTTGGAACGCTTTTTGTATTAGGGTTCCTGTTTGGATGAAATGAGGAATATGATTCGGGTTTTGAAAATTTTTAATTGAATTAATTTGCATCTACTTATAATGTTTTCATTTGCATATTAGATTTATTTTGATGGAAAATTTTGGGTCAGGTTTGGGTTTTGTTTTGAGTATAATTACATACGACCGTTCAAAACATTGATAATTATAAATCAACCACCCGGGTGATTTTTTTTGAACTATTGAAACCAATGTATTTACGTCTGTCATGATCAAATTTTATGAATTTGAAAAAAAATGTCTCTTTAATTTATCTTTTTCTTGTATCATATCATGGAGAAAGATTATTTTGGGGCATTTGCATATATAACACACAATTATCATGTATTTATATAAAGGCCAAAATAATCATGACTTTATATAAGATTATTTTAGTCCCAACTTTTATGTGTTAGAATATTTCTCCTTAGTATTATTTCAATTAATATTAAAAAATAAAATATTTCTAAGAGTTACAGGGCCAATTTTGTACTTTTTTTTTTCTTATTTGTATGTCTAACGCTTAAACTTAATGACTTAGTCTCTATGTTTATTTCATATATATGTGGGCGTGGGTTTGTGCAAATTAAATTGGTTGTTAGATATGCAAAAGTAGTAATTGAGTGGTATAAATGTAAATCTTCTTTTATTTTATTAATTTCTCAGCTGGCCAAAATGATTATTTATCTAGAATAAGTTATTTTCAAACCCACAAAATAAACAACTAACTAACTTATCAGAATCAACTGCAGATATGTAGCTGATAGCATAAGTTGGATAAACTACAGTTGCCCCAAACAGACTCAAAATCTACAATTTTATTGTAAAAATTGAAACTTTTTCTCTACAATTTCAAAAAAAAATTTACTTTTTTTATGGTAAATTTATTTGAAGAATGAAGCATTACTCTTATAGTAACAGTGAGCATTAAGAATTTCATAAACCTCATTAAAGCAATAATTATATGCAAAGAACTCAAAATTTAACTATTTACAAAATTGATACACTCTCTAGCACTAAGTTATTAGGTTTATTCACTATTGGTTAAAGAATAATATATACTTGATGAAGTATAATTCTTATT
>NW_018164496.1:1714836-1715723 GCF_001263595.1 Phalaenopsis equestris
TTTTTTTGTGCCGACTCCTTAGTTCTACTTGCGGAGGTTATTCCTGAGTTATTTTCAAGTCAAGACTCCCTTCTAAAAAATGCTATACAAAGAACGGAAACGTCAAGCGATAAAACAAATGCAAAAGCAATCGAGTTAACGAAGCGCAAAACATACATATACACTGAATAAAACCAAAAGTATCTTTTTAATCTATAAATAGCACCAAAAGCATCAACCATCGCTAAGAAAAGCCACCTTTATCCTCATTCAAATTCCCTTTTGATCATAAAACAACCCTTACGGAACCCAAATGAGCCAGATCAAGAAAATATAAAAGAAATACAAACAACGAGGATAAACTAGTGAATCAATGCTTGCCTTGCCGCTGGCGCAACCAAATCCTCCAATCTCGCCGCGCTCTTCGTCATACTGCCGCGCATCATTCTCAGCATCCTCAAGCGGGAGCTGAACTTGAGCGAGCATGAGGTAATTAGGCTCGTTATCGGAAGTATGGGTGCCGAGGATCATCTTCTGGACGGAGTAGTCCTTGCCCGGCGGCTCCTCCCGGTCCGGTAACCATTGCACGGTCAGCGACGGCCACTCCAGCGCATGGGTGATTACCAGATCGTAAAGGAACGGCGTGTTCTTCTTCCATATCTTGTACTCCTCGTTTATCAGCCGTTCCTCAATCTCCCCTCGGAAATCGTCTTCATCCTTGGCCATATCTGCTCTGCTTCACAGAACCTTTCGAATCGCCGCTCACCTGCGAGAAAAAAACCAAGTAGATATGCTCTCGGCGTTCCTCGATCGCGTTTTATACGAAGCCAGTGTTAGGAGGGGACTTAAGAAAACTAGGAGGGAACGACAGAAGGTTTAGGCCTTTTAGGGCTGATTTCCCTCAACCC
>NW_018164496.1:1715823-1724866 GCF_001263595.1 Phalaenopsis equestris
ATTTTGATCGGACGATCCGGAGAGCTTCCCTTAATAAAATGACAATTAATGAACATTTTAGCGTCTTAATGTTGTCAGAATTGAGTGATTTTGGACTCGTTGGATTCGTCTTGTCTAGACACTCGATTCGACTATAATCTTGCTAGATTTGGCATCTATTTTGATCTTCCAAATGTGTCCAAAAATTTTCTAAGAATAGTTTAATGACTTAATCTGGGCTTGAGTCGACATGAATTGAACTAACTTTGATATCATTGGATTCGTCTCATTGAGTTGATTAATTTGATTATAAGTTTACTGAAATCAGAGCTCTGGATGAATGTTAATCAAAATTTGAATGTTTCTTGCTTAAAAAATCACCTCGTGATTCGTGCTGGATGAAAAAAATTTGTTTGTGGCATATCATATACCTTAAAACTCGTATCATATCGAACATCTAAACTTTTATAATTACATATATAATAATTTAGTAATATAAACATATATACATGAAATTATATATTTCACTTTTAGAAAATAGGTGAGCACAATATTTTTATGTGAAATTAAAGATTTGAGTGTTCTTCATGTAAATACTTAAAATTGAGTGTTGCCTATGTAAATAGAATTTAAAGTAAAATTCCAACTCATATTTTTCATTTTTATCAAATTCTCAATAGTTTGATCATGACAAAGGTAAATACATCAATTCGATTTCAAAAGAATTATCTAAGTGTTTAATATATAAATATCAATGTTTTCGGGGTGATCTACATATAACTGTCGCAAGATTAAAATGTTCGTACATACCACTTAATTTGTATGTATATACATATATTACACCTAAACTCCAATATATATATATATATATTGACACAAACACTTTGTTATACACAATTTTAGGCCGAGTCATCGCAAAATTGAAACGATCACGATCTGGCTCAAAATTAAGCTACCCACCTCAAATTGAGTTACTTGGATCCATACCAGCTCGAAATCAGCTCTATATTAGCTCATGACTAATTATATATTCAATTTTACTCAGCATTATATATATAATTTTTATGAATAAAAAATACTAGCCGATCTAGAGTCAGTTCAAGCCGCCCATCTATATATGACTGTAAATCCGCTCGAAAAAAATTCAATCCAAAATTTCATCACATACCTGCGCCCATTCACTTCAATCCGATGTCAATCCGAGCCAAAATTCAAACTGATTTTTGAGAGACCTAAATTCACAGCCCCTATTTGTATACGCTCACATCCTGCAGGTGCAAGTGATCATAGTTCTGGGGAAGACCATAATAAAACATGCTGCAGTTCTAATTCATCAGTTCATCTACATGCTGAACAAACCCAACTAATCTAAACATGAACTAAGAATACATAACAACAAACCAGACAAAAAATAATACTATATATGTATAAGTTATATTAAGATGCTTTAGTAGGGTCATCAGCAGGTAAATCGTCTTCATCATGGTAGATATTCTCAGCCATCTGCCATATCTGAAGGATGTTGTCTTCAGCAACACTGGCAATGACCCAATCCTCACAAGGGTTCCAGGAAAAATCAGAGATCTTACTGGTGTGGCCTCCATGGATGAAGAGCAGCTCAGGTGGACCATCTTCTGCATCCTCTGGTGTTTGTTCTTCGTCAATTCTATGGAGAAGAGAAATGTAGATGCAATTATCAGAATTAAGGGAGAGCAAAGGGAGAGGTGAGCAGCTGAGCAACTGAGTTAAGACAAGACAAGAATGTAAATGATGGAGTAAAGCGGCTTTTTCCTTAGTTCTTACAAGTGGAAAACTGCAGAAATCAGGAGCGCAATGAGATCCCTGTTTACATTTAATACCCCCTATTTATAGGGGAAATTCATAAAATGACATTTAGGTCTAATCATCCCTAGACATCTACACACATATAGCTGCCATTAACGGTTATAACCCCAATAAGGTTGGATCTTGGAGAATTCCTCTTCTAGAGAACTTCATTGCTAAACGAGGAAGTTCTGTCTCCGGTGATTATCATGCTCAATCCTTCGTACTCGGCCTATTATACTTGGTCTGTCGTACTCGTTCTAAAGAGTTTTTTATTTTCCATACAATCACTTGACATTCTAAATTGATTTTTTTGTAGTCAGCTTCTAGATTCCTCCACCCGTTTAGCTTCGGTTGATGGATGAGCCGATAGCTATTTAGTCCTTGGTAGTTCAAGTACTGCTTTTGGTCATATACATATTTAGCTCCCCGATTCTCATATCTTAGGAGTTTGGAGGTTGTATTAAAATTAGAACAAGGGAATTAAATGCAAGCTCATAATGTGAATACTCAATTAAATTACAAGGCCTTTGGCTCTATAAATAGAACGATAAGACGCTATTTGAACATATTAATTTCATCATTCACCTTTTACTTCTCAGGTTTAGTCGTTTCTCTGTGATGAGTTGG
Source organism: Phalaenopsis equestris (assembly GCF_001263595.1). Taxonomy (NCBI): domain Eukaryota; kingdom Viridiplantae; phylum Streptophyta; class Magnoliopsida; order Asparagales; family Orchidaceae; genus Phalaenopsis; species Phalaenopsis equestris. The sequence continues at coordinate 1,718,257 of NW_018164496.1, forward strand.
TGAGTATCTTTCAAATTTATGGAGTTGTCCCCCCAGCGCAAGTGATGTCGAACTCCATTGCTATTATTATGACCTTGATGATGTTCATGCGGTGGATAAAGATCCCATGATCGATTGAGCTTTTTAGTTATCTTTCACCATGCACCCCGATTAGAAGGGGTTCATACAGTTCCTCGGGGACAAGTTCCGCTTCCAAGGGCTACAAATTAATTGAATGACTAGAAGCAAAAGTTCTGCTTCGCCTCTATCGAGGGAAATTAGTTGATTGGGACGAGGTCAGCTCATGTCCCCACTACAAAGGTCAAACTGAAATCGTTGTACGAGCTCATCCAAAGTGCCTACAAGGTGATGGGCAAGGAGCTCAATGTACTCAAGTACCTCCAAGCTTCACTAATAGACAAGATGTTGGCTCCACCCTCTACAAGGTCATGACTAAGGAGGACTTGAAATTTAAGGATGTCACCCAAGACAAGGAAGAGGTGACCTTGGCGAAGGAACGCCAAGAAATGACACAAGGTATGATTTCAATAGGTACGAGCTAGTACAGCTACTAATTCTATCCTATTGTCTTCTTTTAGAAAAAAATAACTGACAAGTTAATCTTTATAGAAAAAAGAAATTATGCCAAGAGGGTAAATGACCAACATAATCTCTTTATTCTACAAAGATTCTCTTTGAATAATGGCAAGGAGGAAGAAGTGATTGGTGACGAGGCGAATGAATAGGGGGAAACAAGCAAACAAGAGGGAGAGGTTGGAGGTGCCTCGATCGGCTCTCTGGCAGTTTTGTCAATCAGTTCTCGGCCTCCGGCCTCGAAGCAAACAAACACCATCATCAAAGAGAGAGAAATTCCTACCGCTGGACGGATGGTTACTGAAAGCGGAGAAGAGGAGCCTTCAGCGAAGAGGCTACTGCTGGAGACAAGGAAAACTTTTTGAAATGTGTTTGTCAAGAGGAGGAACACAAAAAATATTTTTGGGAGTTAGTCCAGTCAGTCCATTTTTCCTCTTATGTTGGCTTCTCAACATGAGCAACGGGTCTTGGGCCTCTGGACAGTGTGTTTTTGCTGCCTATTTCGATATTTGAACTCTGTCAGAAGAATGGTGTGGACTTAATACTACTTTGATACCTCTCCATTTTCATGGCTAAAATCGGAACATCCAGTAATATCCAGTATGACTATAACTGCACCTTACAATTAATAAAATGTCTCAACCCTCCAAGATACTTGACTATAGTGTTCCTCTTAGGCTCTACCTAATCGCATGTTAAAATAAATTGCTCAAACTCAACCATATGCTTCTCTGCTGAGAAGTTTTTCTGTTGTAATAGATGAAATCTCAATAACATATCATGTTTGTATTACGTTGGCAAGTACTTGCGTTGTATCTCCTTCGTCTTGAAAAATTTTGTGATTTTACTCTTTTCCTCACGCTGACGTAGGTGCTTCTAGTTCTCCCATAACAAGGAAACACACTTCATTAATATGATAGTGCCTAATTTAGCTTACCTATCATATGTAACGTACTTGTACTCAAATTCAATCTAGAGCTACTCAATAAACTCACCTAAATTCATATAGCCATTAAAACTAGAAAATCAATCTTCGCTCCGAAGTCACTCTATCTCCTTCTATACTCAATGCCAAACTGATCAGCTCTTCATCGCTTGAAACTTATTGGTGAAAAGGGTTTTCATTATCTTCTTCCCTAAGATGGTCATCGTTGTGCCTTTCCAATTTTGCCTCATTTTAAAAGTTGCTAGCCTCCGCTACACTTGGAGGATTTTCTATTATATATCCTCCATGGTAAGCTCTTGAATACCTCTTTGAGGATTTCCCATTGTCGGCATAGTGATTTGCTCCTCAAGTTGGGGTTTTGGCAAATGTAAGAATGCGGATAAAAAATTGGCCAACGGTTTAGCTTATGTGGTAGATTTTGGGATAAATTTTTAGTGGATGTAGAATACTTAGCTTTTTAAAATTTTAAGTTTAGGCATGGGAAAAACAGACCCAGTAAATTTAAGGTTTACCGACCTCTAATACTAAATGACATCAATCAAGAGAAGTGCTAGGATAATAATGGGAAAGGTAACGGAGAAGGGAGGCAAGTTGGCGGCTGAAATTCAGCACAACCGTTGGTTAGGCAGTGGTTCGGTTGCAAGAAAACAATAGCATATACTGGTCCGGTTGCAAAAAAACAATAGGATTTTACTTTCAAACCGCACCTCGCAGTAGGTTCGAAGAAGAAGAAAGGCCTTCAGACATCCGGGAGAGAATACCAGCTTGATCCAATAAGATTATAAGCATGTCAGAAGAGAAAAATCAAAAGATACAACATTCCAATATACAAATAGAGAAAAATAATCTCTATTGCATAAAAACCAAAACCAAACGTTTCAAAATCAGGTTCCTACAACATATTTATCTTAGCAGCTAATAAAACCCTAATTTAATTCAAATAATAAAAAATAGGGCCCACATGAGCTACAACAACCAAAGGATGGGGAAAATCCCATCTAGATGTCGTGGGACGAGCTCCTGTCCCAATCCCCCTATCTAACACACGCAGAACCATGTGTGTGTCAAGAGTGGAAGAGAGATAGAGAGAGAGAGAGTGTAGACCAATTCACAATAATCATTTGATAATCATTCAATAATTCTCAATAAGTACCCAGAAGATAGACTAAAGGCCCTCATGTAGACTAGGCTACTAGAACATTCCTAAAATGTATTAAAATTTTTAATAAAATAAAAACATCAATACGCCAATATAGCATATAGCAACAAAAAAAATGTCGTTCTGAAATTTTTAAGAATGTTAAAATTAATGGGACACTAGCATAAAACTTATTATAGAAAATAATATAACAACGATGCTCGTCTTGAATGACATAAATACCAATTTTTTATGCAATTTATTTTAAATGAAAAGTTAAACCCCATGTAAAAGAATATATGCATTAATGTACTACAAAATTCAACCGCCTCTTATTTGCATCCATGAACAACGCACCAGTAGAATTATTTGCAAGTGCAAACCACTACAAAATAAAATAAAACCATCCATACAAAAAAAAATCTGGAATAATCACAATCATTCTGAAACAACTTTAAAAAATGTACTAAGAAAAGGCCCGGAATGTAAATAAATTGACTCACAAAAATGTCAAAAAATAACAAAAGCTTGAGCCATTTACCTGCTTAGATCCCAAACCATAAGCCTCCTACCCAGGCAACAAGATGCAAGTATCGTCTCATTCTTGGGACTCCAGCCAACTTGGAAAACCTCCTCTCTATCATGTAAAGAAAGTTGGGAATGTTTAATCACATGCATGGTAACCCTTTGATAAGGAGGGGTAATGATACGTACTTGTGACAGTCAAAAGTATGTAGTGCAGTGCTGATCTTGCGAAGGTCAAAAAGCTTAACAGTTTTATCAGTTGAACCCGTCGCAACAACCCACTCATTAAATGGATTGAATGCCAGGCAGTTAACCTGAACAAAAGGGATCACACTTAGTCATGAGCAGGACATCTTCATTCAGCAACAAAGCAGACTTATAGTGCTGCAAAAGAAATAAAAATTGCAACTATATATGATATTCTTATAGTGTTGCAAAAGAAATGCTGAGCAAAATCATTTGCATATCAATAGAGATTTCATATCAATAGAGATGAACAAGAAAATGCAAAATAAATGCTGAGCAAAATCATTTTGATATCAATAGAAATGAACAAGAAAAACACAAAATACAAGGCTGTTGTATCACAAATAGTAAGCACAAACAGTAAATAAAAAAAATATATACTTAAAAACATTCAGAAAAGGGATATATATATATACATGGGTTCAATCCCGCCTACGTGCGGAATGGAATTCTTAGGCACGTGAGGTTGGTCAGGAGGCTCATCTAATAGTCTCTGGCCAATCTTTTAATTATATAACCTATCTGCATCTTTTCCTCTTAAATATAATTGCCCTAGGGCTTTTTCAAATATATATATATATATATATATATATAGACACACGAGCGCGCGCGATAATATGAAAGATTTTGGAATAAAAAAAAGAATAATTCAAAGTTGAAAGAAAGAAAAGCTAATCCCTGCAATGATCCATCTTTCTCAAAATGGTATTAAAAATTTTAAGTCATTATAAAAGTACATTCTTTTCAAAGTCCCAACAAAATCCAACATCAAAACTTCCCCACATTCCAGTGCATGGCAGCATCCGGCAGCAATACTAGAATATTTCTCAACAACTGTACCAACTAGGTGCTCGCTTAGCTTAATCAAACTTCACTTGGAGCTTTGTTAGAAGAGCTCTTAAAGAATAGAGTGTGAAAAGATAATTTGTATAAAAATGTGAGGACGAAGCATATTATCTACTTTTAGCAAACAATTGGTGGACGTATGAAACTAATAATGAGGACCAGAACCGTCCCTTTTGAGCTAGCATCGGTGTAACTGAGGTGGGTTTAATTATGGAACAAAATCAAAGTGTTTAAACAAAAAAAAAGAGATGCTAGACCGATGTTATCAATTAAATTTAGGCCAAAATTCTTATATTATTCTATTTAATTAAGGCTAGAAAATCTGCATTATTTACTATAGTTGTAAATATTTGTATTTAAGAATAAAACTGCATATTCCTTGGTAAGACAAATCTGATGTTGTAATCACTGGAATTTAGCCTTATATGATGCCATTATTTTCAATATATTGATAATTACTATTTGTATTAAAGTTGTGTTAAAGTTATCACATTTATGGTAGCGCTATTACTCCTACGATATCATGGACCTCATCTCCCTCAAGTAACGCTAGTCCTCGACCACATCAAACCCTCATCTAAATAGTCAACCACACATTGCATAACACTGCAATCTCATCACTTACAGCAATCGATCTTAATGCACTCATGTCCGCCTCCAAGGACAGATCTAGTCTCTGCCGCCTCTAGGTTTATCATCAAAAGCATGTACAATAACCCTACCTTCAACAATCAGTCTAGCCAAATCTAGCGTCTGATGTCTCCAATGATCCCACCACATAAACCTTAGTCACTTGTCACCTAGCATGCCCTACACAGTTGATCTCTTGGAGCCAACTGCTTGTCTTACAAGGCCGATCACCTAGGATTGTTCTAGACAATCTAGCCTAATTTAGGTATTCATTCTTTAGCACCAATTTTGTAAAGATTTCTACTCAGAAATCATCTCTTAGAAATCTTTCTCAAAAAAATAACCAACTTAAATATTGTTGGTGTATGCTTCACAAGTAAAAATTTCCCTACTTGGGAATTTCAACTTCAACAATTTATTACAAAAACAACAAGAAGCATTTATCCCACTAAGTGGGATCAGCTACATGAATCCTTTCTCTCCATCGTGTCATATTGAGTGTTATATTTTCATTTAATTCTAAAAGATTAAGATCATTTTTTATACAATTTGCCCAAGTCTTTTTAGGTCTACCTCTGTCTTTCTTACCATAAATTGAATCTAAAACATCTACTCTCCTAACAGAATCATCTGGTGGTCGGCGTTTAATGTGACCAAACCATCTAAGACAGCTCTCTCTAATCTTGTCCGCCACTAGAGCTACACCAACCCCATCACGGATGCATTCATTTTGCATTTTGTCTCTAAGTGTCAAGCCACTCATCCATCTAAGCATTCTCATCTCAGCAACACTTAAATTTGTTTAATGCTTTGTTGACCTCATTTTCTGTGAGGTTTCTTACTCTTCTTAAAGCCTAGGATCTAGCCTTAAGGTTTCCTACCGACTCTCTTAGAAGACTGGTCTGGGACCCGCACCAACTAGAAATTCGAGTCACTTCTTGACTCCTCGCAGTTTCATATCGTCGGTTCTAAATCTTCAAAGTTTAGTTGAGTCGATTAAAACCAACGTGACGAAGCTCGAGTTGAGTACTCGTAGGATCTAAAGCCTTAGGAAACTCTGTGTCGTCCGCACACACTCACGATACACGAATACCACAATTCAAGTGTCGATGCACACAATTATCGAAATTAACGTCACCAGCACCCACAAAAGGCTTCATGATTGATCAAACTCGAATCAATTACTAGAACGATCGATCACGAGCGATAATTTTAAAGGAATTTGAATTTGACGCGTTTTCGACCCGACCGTCGACGAAGTCGTCCGGGCGACCCCGAATGACAAAACAGACCGTGTCGACGCGTCCGGGACATCGAATTTAGCTAGGGAGGACACACATTTTGATGTGACCTCATGCACGAGCAAAGGTGCGTGAATCAGAAAAATTTAAATATCTTATATTATATTATATATATATATATATATATATTCATATAGTGATATAAGATTAGGGGGAGGGGGATTTATTTTCCTAAATCCAAAATTCAAACGCCCGACTCCTCTCCCTCTCATTCGCGAGCCAGCCCTAGCTGGCACTCCTTTTCCTGCTTCGCTCTATCCTGCTTCCCAAGACTCCCCCATCCTTCGGCGAACTCTCCTCATTTGTGAGCCGAGGCCCCGGCTCACTGCTCTCTCTCGATCTGGCCGCCGAAGTCTCCTCTTTACTTATTTGTGCCGGACTAAGCGATCTCCCTCTTCCGCTCTT
>NW_018164496.1:1724892-1733069 GCF_001263595.1 Phalaenopsis equestris
CTTCCTCTCCTCCCCTCCCTTGCTATAAAAAAACCCCTCTTGGGGAAGAGTTGAGAGGAGACAAAATTTGGGAGCTTGGGGAGACTCTGTCGGATTCGCCTCTCGTGCTTGTGAGCCTGGTATTTGGGAAGTTCTGTGATTTTCTTCTGTTATTTTGCAAAGGCTTAAGCGAGGTACATTCCTCCCCGCCCGCCCGTATATGTGTGTGTGTTTTTGTCTATAAAGAGAGAGAGCAATGGACTACTATTTTTTAACATAGAAAGAGGCAATTTCACAAATGATTTTGCATTCCCCTAATTTCTAATCATACAACATTCAATTAGCAAATCAATACCATTTACCTTAACCTTCAACAAAATAATTAGCATATATTGAATTTCCTGAAATAACTTCCTAAAATTTCAAAAATGAATTGATGTATCTAGTATACAAAATCAACACCCTAATAAACAATCTAGATAATCATAAATACTTAATTATTTTCAAGAGTACTCAATTTCCAGAATAATTTTAAAGGATTTGACTTCAAATAAAATGGAAATGGCTAGTAACAAACAAAACTATTTGTATGGTAAACTAACTTCTTTATGACAAAAAAAAAAGTAGTTTAACATACATCCATGTATGTACGTATGCGTGTTGATGACAATATTGAAGCGAAGCATAAAAAATAGTGATGAACAATAGACAGTAAAACACATAAGTGGCTTGCAAAATTAATATTGTTCAAGTGGCATAGACGATGTCCAAAACTGGTTGACTTTTGAGGGTTGTCAAAGAAGTGGATCTCTATAAATGAACTAAAGGTTTAGATGTCTTTTAGTGTATCATGTGTATATTGTCTAACAAAGACCCCCACCCTCTAAGCATGTCAATGACTCCAACCTTCATGGAAAAGAAAGTACAAAACTTCAAGAGTACTCAATTTCCAGAAGCTTGAAAATAGAGAACAGATTAAGTTCTTAGTGTGTGTGATCCGCCAAGCTGTAATTTCACTGACAATTTTTACATTGACATGCAGTCATTAGAGCGCTAACAATAAGTGTCATTTAAGAACTGAAAATATTCAACTACAAACATCCCTAAAATAAAATTTCATATCCATACCAACTCATTAATAGACTCACCTCTCCTTGATGAGCTATCACAGACTGAACTGGCTTATTAGCAGTTGGAGAACGCAAATCCCATATAAGCAAATGTTGATCATCCCCAACAGAACCGAACAAGTACTCGTGCCTCAAATGCCAAGCAACATCTTCCACAACACCATCATGCACCTGTATTAGGAAATGTACTTTTAGCTTTACGAATGATGTTATGTTGCACATTTTCATTCAGTTTGCACATAGTTTAATATGAGTTGTTGATCCTACATAGTTCTTATAGTAACCAACAAAATACCATGCAGCATGTTTAATTTTATTTAGTGACAATTTTCCCCATCCAAATGCTTTAGGATTCTTGGATCAGAATTGGTTGCATCACACATTAAGCAGTACAAATTTATGCTGAAAGGAAGATGAACAGTATGGAACATACAAATAAGATCAAGTTCATGAATACTTCAAGCAATGAAGGAAGACATAAGAATTTGAATCTAAAGACATAGGATTATCTCAAGGAAAGTTGATAGCAGGTGTCACTTATCACTTCTAGCAGTAGAAATCAAGGCAGTGAACTGTTTATGCTTCTCGCATGACAATCACGGGCCACTAAGGTTCATTTTATCAAAAACGGATTTGAACAAAACATTAACAAAACTCTCCGCATCAATGAGGGTGCTGCTAATTTAGTAGTCAGCAATCAATGTCGTGATCACTACTTGATGCTGAGATGAAGTCGCTATGCACAATCCTCCCAAGCAAAGTCTTTTAAGGCTTGCCTGGCAGGATGCCTTGATTCCGTCCCCACCAAGTACAGCTAGCACTACTCCCACAAAATGAATATCCTGAACCTGAGCTAGCTTGTTGCTGGCTTCTTCGGATTTCCCTTTTCTTTGAATCACTGTCCCCAGATGTACGAACTTTCTTAGCTTCCTAGCCTTGATTAATTCCTCGATCAAATTTAGGAGATCATGACACTTCTCAGTATTATGTCTGTGGTCATGACGGTAAGTGCAATACCTCAGTGGGTCAAATAGATATCCAACTACTTTCATAGGCATGGGCTAGCGGAATTACTCCTTGTTCTAGATGGCATCCACCATTTCGGCATATGTGGTGGCAGCTGCTGAGTAGGCAGCGAAGACCTCTCTAGACAATGTCCAATCCAGCCTTTCTCGAACTAAACTCGCCCCACCATAAGATGATCTTGACTCACCTGAACCTGCATCCCTTCTCTTAAGGGATGCAGTCGGCGCTCTTCAAAATTTGATCTCATATTAGGTAGAGCGGGATAAATTGCTCCTCTACTAATTTGGTGGAAGCCTCTCTTTAGCGAGCGTGTCACTGGATGCTCCGCTTAGGCTGCAGCAAGAAACGAGTTATATATCTTGGCAAAAATGAGATTGTTGGCGAGTTGCAACAAATGCAGACTAATCGCATAGCCAAAAGAACCTTCTATTATCCTTTAGGTAATGTAGCATGAGCAATTGCTAGTTTTAAATCTTGTACCTCTAGCATCTCACCCTGCCAAGAAGTCATAAAAACTCATGTTATTTTGTCTGTCTCATGGAGAATTAGTAATAATGCTTGTCTCTAGGAACTGGCGAACAACGCTACAATTATATGTTTGAAGTCAGCACATAATGTTATAACTCACAGCAGTATTGAACCATATTAATTCCGACTCTTTCATAGTCATAAGAATAAGTAGCACTTCAACATGTCATTTACACTTAGCAAGCAAACAATAGATTCAAAAGAAGTGATATTCCAAATATTAAATCTTGAAGCGCTTAGACACTTCAGCTTCGACGATCTTCATAGAGAAGACATTCTCCAATTGATATGGTCAGTGGGTTTCGAAACTCCTCTCGTACTCGGATGGGGACGAGCCCTTGTTGTCTAGGTATTACGTTTCATCCTCCTCCAGCCAAATAGATGGAGGGGCTTCTCTGATATTAGCAACGAGTTCCCTTCGTCATATCGTGGGTACTGTTTAGGACGAAAATGCTCGATCCCCTGTCGATTGCACCATGGTTTTTCATAATTGATCTGCCTTGTGAATGCACACATTCATGCAAGTACAAATGTTGATCAAGTAGTATATAAATTTTGAGTCAGCATGTTATGTTTAGGTCAGCATCATCAGAAGCAAAGCACACAAAACACATATACATCATAAAATAAAATAAACATGTGATCAAACCATACAAAATTCAAATATTTAATTGTTTAAATAATCGAACACGAAATTAAAAGTAATACATCATCTCGAAAGATGAAAATATCATTTAATAAGAGGTTCAATTATTCAAACAGAGAAATTTAGGATATTTGCTTAGTCTTCGTTATACTAACAGATCTTTCTCCTACCTAATCCGAGGACCAGATAGGATTTAGATTAATCTGGTTTGCTAACTTTCTCTGGGCAAACCTCTATAGTTAATTACATCTTAAACAATCAAAGTAACTTAGAGAAACTCTCGATTAATGTTATGATTTTCTCTTCAAAAAATTAATAGTTTAGTTTCCACAATTGATTATTGGAACATAAAATGAGAAAGAATTAAAAGTAGAACAGTTATTTTAGTGTCCAAAGGAAGAAAAATAGATGTCGAAGATACTGAAAAAACACAACGACGTCTCGACTAACCTATGGTTTGTTTTTAAATGTTTTGAAGAAAAAGTTTATTTGATGGATTCAATCCTAACATTTTATTTAAAATTTAGGACTTATATCACACAATATAATATTGTGAGAAAAACTCAAAAAATGAGGATTTATGTTGTAACTCAAGTATATTTTTTATGCAAAGAATATCTCTCAAACTTTTTCATGTTGCAAGAAATGATTTTCCTAAAATTATTAAAATTTCAACATCTTCCTTCATGTCCAAAATAATAAAATCAACTGAGATGATGAGTTTATCAAATTTAAATAAAACATTCTCAATCATTATTCTAGGATATGTTAAAAATTGATCAAAAAACTAAAAAGTAATAGTGGTTGATTGAACATCTCCTAATCTTTTTTTTTAATTAATAAGTCATACGATTGATACTAGCTCTTAAATCACATAACACTTTTCTAAAAAGTCAATTCTCTATCGTGCATGGAATAATAAATCTACTAGCGTCTTTAAGCTTTATGGGAATTTTTTTAGGAAATAGCAGTGCATTCTTTGCTTAGGGCCACAATTTTAAATTCTCTTAACTTATGTTTTTTATTTAATATATAGTATAGGAATATAATGAAGCTAGGCATCTATTCAAGAGCTTCAACAAATGATATATTAATGGTAAACTTCCTAAACACTTTTAAGAACCGAGAGAACTGTCGCTCCAATTTTTCCTATAACCTCTGAGAAAAAAGTCGTAGGGTCTCTTAATAGCTTTTCTAATTGGTATCTTTTGTCATTTGTCTTCTCTAGGATGGCTATGAGGTTTTTCTAAATTGGATGAGCTTTGGGATAATTCAACTTTATGTTCTAATGTAGCCTCATCTATCCTATTTTCTTCTCTATTAACATCTCTTAATTCTTTTCCACTCCTAAGTTATATACCATTGCATTGTTCCTTTCCATGGTCTTTATGATTCACCCAAGTACTACTTTGTAGCGTCCATTGAAATATATTTCTCAAAGAGTTGGCTAATTTCCCTAATTGAGTTTCAATACTTATAATAGATGCAACTTGACTCTCTATTTAATCTTACATTTGCAACACTAAGTCTTTCAAGTTTTTCTTTTCTTTGAGATTATTTGAGGTGAATTCAAGTGGTTAAGTGGGCATAGGATTTGAAAAATTATTACTCTGATTGTTCTAATTGTCTAAAATGTTTTGTTGTTTAGTGTCCAACTGATTATTTCTAAAATTTTGGTTGTTATTCCAATTAAAACTCGGGTGATTTTTTCAGGATTGTAGGTGTTAGAATAAAAGTTGTTGGAACTATTATTGATCACATTCATTTACTTCATAGCTAAAATACTAAGATCTGTTAATTGCTAATAAGCACTCTCGTCAATTATTAGGGATTCCTGTATTGATTTATACTTAAGTTGTCTAACTTTTAGATATTGCAGCTACTTGTGAGGCCAAAATGGCTAAAACATCTTGATCATGTACACTAGCCATATTATTAGAGTTAACTCCCTCAAAAGATTATTGAAAATAATAAGTGGATATTTCTTCAATTAATACATAGGCCTCAACCAATATTTTAGACAATAAAACCTCATCGCACCAGCATCTATATTAACCTCAATGATTCCATTAAACCATTGTAAAAAATTTATATGATCAACCAAATAGGTAGGTCATGATATGTGCATTTTCTAAGAAGGTCCTTACATCTCTAATAGGCTTCATAGAATAATTCATTGTCCAATTGAGCAAAAGAAGTGATATTGTTCATAGGCATAACAAGTTTGAATGTAAGGAAATACTTAGCTAGGAATTTATGGGTGAGGCATTCCATGTGACAATTAAACCACGTGGTAAGATGTTTAGCCATATTGTTGTCTCATCTTTCAAGAAATATGAGAATAGCCTAAGTCTAATAGCATCATCAGAGACATTGTTATACCTAAATATTGCAAAGATTTACAAGAAACTGACAATGCGAAGGCTTAAATTTTCTATAAGTAACCCCCAAATTGAAATTTTTAAACCATTTGTATGATAACGGGTTTGAGTTTGAAATTATTTACACTAATTGTAGCTCTACTAATACTCTGGTTAATTCCATCTACCAAAGGGCCCACAAAATTTTTAAGCTATCTAGGTTGATTGTTTTCTCTTTAAGGGTTTGACAGTTTTCTTAAAGTAATGTTAAGCTTTTTTATTCTCTATTTTTGTAGTAAATTTTTCAATTTCAGGGTCAAAAGATACAAGTTCACAAAATTTAATTCTATAAATGCAACACTTAAATTAACTTGTGACCTTAAGCTAACAATCAACAAAACAATTTAATAGTTATAATTATAACAATGAACAAATAACAGTAATTAAAATCAAAGGGTAAAATAACAAAAACACAACCTAACATTATGATGTTGAACTCATACAGCTGCAGCGCTATCAAAATGGTACAAGTACCGTGACGCCACGATGTTGCTATAATGGCGCCTTAACACTAATACAGCAACTTTGCTACAATACTTTTGAAATGTCATCTCCAACTTATTATCATGTCAATTTCTTGCAATAAAACACAAAACAAACACCATCACAACATAAGAAAAAAAAAATTTGTAAAAAAATAGTTATTTTTAATACATTTTAAACACTTAACACTACTCATTGTCTTCATTTGTTCTTTCAATTCTTTTGTTGAGTGAATAATACTCTATGCAATCAATATTGTCTGTCACTTATATATGGCTCAATTTTGCTCTTTGTATAGTTTTTTTATAATATGTGACATGATTTATATTCACCACACCTTTTAAGAATGTTAAATCCTGATGTTAAATCCTGAATGAGAAAAAGAATTGTAAGAAAAATGCTATATTATTTCTCTAAAGTTATGAATGGTTGTACTGAATAACAGTCTGATAGCCTCTCATGACATTAATTATCCTCCTTTATATAGTGGTGTTTTCCTATAAAATATATAAATTATGATTGCATTTAAATATCTAGGGATCTCTGGCTACTCTCATTTGTCATATTTTGACATAAACGCATAAACAATATTATCTATGACGCATTATCCTCCGATGGTGTTGCATTTCTCTTTTCATCCTCTAGCACCTCGTCGGGACATATCTTTTGCCTTATCAAGCCCTAACCTAAAGTTCACCTTAAATCCAACTCACCGTAGGATCAAGTAGATTTTTATTCAATAGAGTGACTAGAGAGATGAAAAGATAGGCATGTAGAATTTCTTTCAAGTAGAATTTCTTTCAAGTAGAATTTCTTTAGAATAGCAATGACGAAAAGGGAACTCATGGTTAGGGCAAGATCAGAATTTCTTTGATATGAACTTAGAAAGAAATCCCTTGATATATTATTGACTGAAAATATATAAGTCAATAGATAGGCATGTAGAATGAATATAGAAAGAATACAAAATAAAGAAGAGAACATACACAACTATGAGGATAAGATAACACGTCTCCTTAATCAGGTATTCTCCTAATACAGTACTTCCAATATAAAACTTCCAAATATATCATAACAGAAACAAAAAAGAAACAAGAACAGAAAAAAAAAATCAATGTATATTGCAATCATATAAAAATGATCTGACCTTAAATATCTGGAGAGCATCAAGTGACTTATTCTTGGGAGATCCATTGATATCCCACAAGCATATTTGAGCATCATCAGAACCACTCAATAGATGTCCTTGCTTAAAAAGGCTCCAAGACAAACCATAACCTTCAGTTGTATGGCCCTTCAATCTCAAATCAGGATTGCAAGCACCGTCTAGAGGAGGCTTTGAAGGATGCTTGCTGTAATCAAATACATAAACATCTGCACTGACAGTTTTTGTAGCAATTATAAATGGATTTTGAGGCATATGGCGAGCTCGGTTTACTTCCCCTTCATGATTTATTTGCTGAATTATTTGAACCTGGCATCAGAATTTTGAGAACAGGCACTTTGAGACTACAGTTAAAAAATAAGTCAAGTTAGACACAAGGAAAGAAGACATGAGTGGTGATCCCAATATGCAGAGAACAAAATACCCACAGCATAAAACATGAATTACCAGCTCATTAACAAGACTAAACACATTTGTGTTTGGCATGACAATCAAGGAGTTGAGCCAAACGAAGTCACAGCCCATCCATGTTCAGCTCAGAATATGTGAGGCACATCTCCAACAAACAAGCATTAGTGTATTATATTTGAGAGTTGGAGAAGTAAATGCTCTTAGTAGATAGTTCATTACAATTATCCGGTTTGTAGCGGGAGAAAATTCATTCATCAAAGCAGACAAAATATCATAAACTATCTTCTCATTAGCAATGCTAGAGTTAGGTAAATTCATGAACATTGGGCTTGCATGCCAGTTACTTTAACCAATCCGAAAAGCCAACACCGAAAAAGCCTAATTTTTTT
>NW_018164496.1:1733169-1734097 GCF_001263595.1 Phalaenopsis equestris
ACACCCGATTACTCTCGGCGGTCAATCTTCTAGCCCATTTGCCCACTGAAAATAGTCACAATTTTTTGTGATTCTTCGTGGGCTTTTGTAAAACTGTCTCCGTAGCTACGTGGCTGACGCGAAGTGAGCAGGGAACACCGAAGTCCGTAGTAAAAGTGCAATCCTCTGGAGGCACCAAAAATCCTTGAGCTAATCCTTTCTTAAGGCTTAGAAACACAAAATCTTAGACATAATACTAGCAAAAATTAATAATAGATGTAATTAGTTAAAATTTTATGCAATTGCGAAGTCTTTGAGAGTTCGATATGTAGACCAACGAATTGTTTAATGTAAGAAAACAACAAACCTTATAAAAAAAGGGTTATTGGTTGTCTTTAACTTACGTAATACCAAACTTATTTGTGTCACATATGCAGATCACCAAAAAATGTCATCCGGAAGAATCTCAAAAACCATAACACCGAAAAAAAGAGAGGAATTTGGTTGCCTTTATTAGGATTTCGCACGTAACACCAGTCAATAGCGACATATAGATCATCTAGTAGAAATCATTAGGTCAGACATCTCATCATAAACTTCCAAAACCCAAAAAACACAGAAGTAAAAAAAACATATACAACTTGAAAAAAATAATGACCACAATAAATATCAAATGCATAAAAAACATAATTATACATGAACTGTATAAAATACCAATAAAATAGACGGTAAATGCCTTCAACAACCATTACAATTAAGAAAAATAAAAAGTAACATTTTTTCCAATCACCCTCCAACTATTACATTTGTAATTTGTTTTCTCAACTCTATCATCTCGCTTACACCTTTCCCATCTTGAGTGCAGGTCTCGAGAACCTCATTCTCGCTTGTGATAGAGACTGTCCAAGCCGATACTCATCTGCCTCAACTGGGACATATGCATGATTCT
>NW_018164496.1:1734197-1778667 GCF_001263595.1 Phalaenopsis equestris
CCTTCACCCATAAATTTAATTTCTTGGGACATTTACATGCAATAAGTATTAATTGGAGATCTTCATGTGTAAAAACCCCCAAGAATAATAACCCACATCTACATTCATATGTCATTATATAAATATCAAACTTTGTGGGGGGATAGACATGTGAATATATGGTATGCATGTAAATTTTCAAAAAAGGAAAACAAGTTTGTTTTACTCATTTATAAAGTGAGTGGGTTTGTTTGAGGCCTAGATTCAAATCTAATCTAAGGGGGTCTTTGGAAGCACTTCTTAAGAGGATTTATGGTCAAATTTAATGTGTGAAATTACCTCTATTCAACTTAAATTCAGGTTTTGATAAATCCTAAGGTAAGAAGAATTTATTGGATTTATGATTTATAGATTTACTAAGGGTTTGTTTGAGGCAGCCGCATATTATTTAAAATCTACTTATTTGTAGACTATTCTGATAATCTGATAATTTGTGGATTGTCCCGATAAACTGTCTGGTTGTTTGGATGAGTTTATTCAAAACTACATTTTTTGTAGTTGTTTCTAGATAAATAATCATTTTGACTCTGTTAAGTAATGTTGGAGAAGGGCACTGGAAGTAAATTTCGATCAAATACTCATCTTCGAAGAGGGACGCAAGGTCGATCCCGCACCTCGCTTTCTTAATAATAAATATTCCAACGTTTTCAAGCCGTTGATCAAACGTATAAACCATACGCTACTCCAGCATTTTCAAACCACCGCCGCACCACATAAGTGCCCCCATACAGATCCCAAGTCGTGTTTGCATCCAAACACCCTTAGGTTACCATTGTATCAATGTTTATTTTTGAATAATAAACTTAATATTCAAGAAATTACTTGATAAAGAAATAATTAGAAAATTAAAAAAAAACTTAGAATAAGGCTAATGATGATATTTAAGGATAGCATTTTAACTATCCAAATTTTAAATATAATATTTTAATGATTCAAAATTTTAAATGATAAATTTAAATTTTAAATAGTTAATATTTTGAATGATTCATAGTAATATTTAAATAATAAAAACAAAATAAAGTTAAATTTATCACCTAGTAAAATAAGTCTTTTTTCTTGTAAAATACTGTTAAAAAATAAATAAAAACATTTATATTATAAATATTAATTAAAATAAAAAAATCGATGCACCAGCCGGGAAACCCGTGTCTGTACCGTGGCAGGGTACTATTCTACCACTAGACCACTGGTGCTGTTGTTGAATACAAAGTTATATGTTCTTAAACACACTTGCTAAATTTTCTCCACCGGCTTCAAAATCTCTCACTTTTTCATCTTTCTCAACAAAGCCCTAATTCCATATCAAACTCCATGACTCTCCTACAGACCATCACCTGCACTTTTTCATCTTTCTCAACAAAGCCCTAATTCCAAATCAAACTCCATGACTCTCCTACAGACCATCACCTGCGCAAAGGAGGCGGCCGACGCCGGCGATCTCTCATCCTCTCCCACGATCCCCATTACTCTAAACGCTAACGACATCCTCCCCACATTAAAACCCGACGTCGAATCCCTTACTTCCCTTCCGGTCGTCCGCCTATCTGGCTGGTCCATCTCCACTTCGGACTCCAAAATCATCGAATCCACCACCAAATTCTCCAAATCCTTAAATAAGAAGCTCAAAAAGCCCCAATCCCTCGATCGAGCTGAATTCCTCAAGCTCCTGAACGGCTTTCTGCAAGCCATTGGAGAGAATCTGGGTCTCCGTTTGAATCCTGAGGTATCCAGTCTTCACAGCTTTGATTTTGCGCGGACTGCGATTGGGAAAGTCGGGGATTTTATCGGCCGGGAGGTCGCCGGTTTGATCGTTGATGTGTGCGTCGTTCTGGAGTTATGGGAATTGGTTGAAAGCCTAATTGTGCGCGGACTTGTCGGGCATTTATATACGACGAATCTGGTGGAGAAGCTGGTGGAACAGAATCAAGCTAGATTGCTTTGCTTATGTGCGAAGCACATCACCGATCTTCGTCCTTCCGAGCTTCTTCTTCTGCTGAGATTCTGCTTGTCTCCTTCTGATAAAGCTTATCGAAGTTTTTTGGAAGTGAGAAAAGAATGGGAAAGACAAGCTTTGTTAGCGATTGAGAAGGCTACAAACAAGAGTATGTCTAAGAAAGCTGTAATCTTGGCCAGAGAAGCTTCTGTTTTGCTAATGGTGGCGCATGATGGATTCTCTGCTGCTGAATTATGCCTCCATTATGTGTTTGGGAGGTCTGATATAGATAATTTGGTTTTCTCTTCTGCGATTTCGATGCTCGGTGGAAGGGAGATATTGAGCTTGATTAGATATTTGGGCAAGTGGTTGAAGAAGTATGAGAGTTTCCCTGAAGCTGTTCCTTGTCCTCAGGCTAAGTCAATGTTGAGCTTAAGTGCTTGTGAGGATATTCCTTCTTTCGATTCAGTCTTGAGAGCATTGGGTTTGATTTTGGATGGAAATTTCTCTTATTTGGTTCTGAATTCAGAGTTTCATGATGAGATGAGTGATTTACAGAAAGTTGTGAGTGATTTGGTGTCTGAAGCTGATGCAAGCAGTCCTGTGAATGTTATTGTTAAGCATTTGAAGTCTCAGTACAGGAAGAATGGAAACCACCAGGCTGAATTTGTCTGAATGATTGATATCAAGTTCAAAGATCAAAATCTTCTTCTGTATCGGTAACCTTTACCTGTTACTTTTGAGCTAAAATGCAATTATAAGCATTTTTTGGATGAAAGTTCAGTTTTTTAAGCCTTTCTGTTAGTCTTTTGTTAAATTTTGTATGCCTTTTGTTGTTTGATTTATGAATGCTTTTGTAGTTGTTGCTTGTTTAATTAGTGTGATAAAATTTGATTGATTATATGTTTTTTTTTTTGCAGTGTTTTAACCATAATGTTTGAAAATCAATCTGTTAAAAAAAATTTCTTGGGGCAATTACTTACATAGCACACAATTCTTATGTATTTACATATCTCAGACCTAAATTTTATAAAAGTGAAATACACCTTTTGATGCGTAAGTTCAAAGTATCGAAGTGAGATATGTAAATACACAAGAATTGTGTGTTACTTATGTAAATGTCCCTTTTCTTTCTTTTGTTTTGATGTTCCATGCTTATCTTCATTTTAAACTTCGTTTTTTTCAATCTTTACTGCAGTTATGAACAGAAAATTATTGCTGTCCAGATGTTTGTTAAAATTCATCTTTTTAGAAGTTCTGTTGTGTTCTTACAGACCCCAATAACATAATCTTTCATTTTTTTTAAATGCTATGTAAAAGATTTGGGCGGTATAAATGTAAAAAGTAAATTTTAATTGTTAGATATGTAAATCCATAACATAAGGTTGGTATGTAAAAAAGGTACATTAATCAGAATATTTCAATCAGTTTGAGATTAAGATGTTGTCTGGTAACATATGAGATTTAAGTTTTTAAGATTTAGTAAATCTCGTAAATTCGGATTTACTACATCTTGAATGGGTTAAATCCCCAAAACTGTGGAGAAACTATTTTCTTATGGAGATTTACAGACATACTACTTAATTCCTATCATTTACATATCTAAAACCAAAAGTTCAATTTTTATTTATGTCAACTTATCTATACATGAAAGACGTGTTTTCATTTCAAGAAAAGATGTATTTCACTTTTTAAAAGTTAATAGTGACATGTTTTATGTGATATGAAAGATTTGGGCGGTATAAATGTAAAAAAGTAAAGTTTATGTGTTATATATGGACATAGATAGGAATTGGGTGTAATGTATGTAAATGCCTCGACAAAGCATTGTAAGTTTGCTTCCCTGATGAATATCATGATGAGCATGAACCATGCATGACTTTCACAACCCAACAGATAAAAAAAAATAACACTGTTTTCATGTTTTTTTTGTCAAAATGAGACATTTATTGCACTTAAATTTTGAATTTTGAAGATTGCATTACTTGATTGCATACAAAACAAGACTGGACGTTCTGTAATACTTTAATTTATTGAAAGTGCAGAAAGATAACAAGAACAATGAAGCAGACTAAATGCATTGAGGTAACTTTTGTTTAGTTGTGGAGCTTAGTTTTTGTTAGGGGCAATTACATTTATTGCACTCATAACCTTGACTTTTACAAATGTAACACTCCTGTTTCATTCATTTTTCCAAGTTCACTCAAATATCAAAATTCACAATAGAATCCCAACCCGTAGAAGACAACAAGAACAATGAAGTGGATTCTTGAGTTGTGGAGCTCAACTTCTGTTATTTTGAGAAACTTTATCTGTATTAATGGTCTGTTTGTGGCAGTTGCTTGAAGAAGTAACTGAAGCTGCTACAGAAAAAACTAATTTTCAAAATGCTGCGGTGACTATTACAAATTTTTTTTGCAAAAGTCAGTCTGTAAGCAGCTTATATTATATACCACACAACTCTTTTGTATTTTCATATCTAACACCTCAACTTTTATATTTACATGCATGTAACTCACTTCCTTAATACAACAAAAAATATCACCATTGCTAACTTTTCATGTATAATTTTACACTAAAATGTTATAAATTTAAATAGAAAAGTTTAGGTGATAGATATGTAAATACATAGTTCTTGGGGGGATTTAGATGCATAGCACACAAAACATTGGAATTTGCATAATTCACACCACCCAATTTTTCCATATTTACGTATTTAACACCAAGATTTATTTGTACATTTATATCACTCAAATTCTATTTTAATTTTGAAAAAGCAAAGTACATTTTTTCTTGCATATATAAGAAAACTTAAGTGCTATTCATGTAAATACATAGGAATTGAGGAGAATGTCTGTAAATTTAAAAAAAAAAAAAAAACTCTTGTTTAAACGTTTGACTAATTTAATAAATAAATTTTAAAATTATTCAACTTCAACATTTTGATTTAGGGTATGTTTGGGGCAATTGCAGCTTATTTGAATAATCTGTTGAAAAAATGTTTGGGGCAATTGCAGCTTATTTGAATAATCTGCTGAAAAACTTCTGCTGATAAGCTAGGTGCGGTGACTATTACAAATTTTTATTTTTTTGGAAAAGTCAGACTGTTGCCAATAAGCTCCCACTGCACCTAGATAGGTGCGGTGTGAAAATGTTATTTTCTGCGTTTTAAAAATACATAAGCTGTCAAAACGCAGTTTACCCAAACAGGCCAAGTGTGTTTTCAAAACGCCACCGAACCAAATAAATTGTCCCAAACAGACCCTTACCCGTGGAATAAATAAAAAAAAAATATTTCTACTGGAATAGCTCTCATTGCACCTAGATAGTTGCGGTGTGAAAAGACTGTTTTCTGCATTTTGAAAATGCATAAACTATCAAAGCACAGTTTACCCAAACAGACCAGGTGCGTTTTCAAAACGCCACCGCACCAAATAAGCTGCCCCAAACGGGCCCCGTGGAATAAATAAAAAAAATATTTCTACTGGAATAATTCAGCATTATGATTTCCCTGTGGAATATTTGCTATTGAATCAGAAAATAAAAATATTTCTCACTCCATTTAAAATGCACCAGCCGGGAATCGAACCCGGGTCTGTACCGTGGCAGGGTACTATTCTACCACTAGACCACTGGTGCTTATTCAAATTATAATTTGTAATATTAAGATATCATTTTTTTCTTTTTCATAAATAAATAAATTATTTTCACTTATAATAAATGAACGACGATTATCTGATATAAAATGATTTGCTCTATCAAATGATTTGCTCATCGTTCATTTGATAGAGCAAATCATTTTTTAAGCGTAGTGCACATTTATTCGTGACATAATGTGAGACTATAGTTTCTCATTGTAAGATCGCGAATTCTAATGTCACATATTATCTTTTTAGCTCTCATTTTCTAAAGAAACATTATTTTTGTGTCATAAGTACATAAGAAAGTTCGGGGATATGTAAATGAAAAAATTTAGATGCTATGTGAATAAATTAGCTACATCCGATGTGAATTATATCATTCTTTGTTAAATTGAACTTGTGGTGGCTTATGTTTAGAGGTTGTCTGGCAATGGATTTAGCATGAGATTTAAGTAGAATGTGAGAAAAATCTTGCCAGACAGTCATTTTGGACAAAATAAAGCCGTGGGTTTGATAAATTCGGATTCCACCGATTTCGATCGTAAATCTAAGATTTTCTAAATCCTACGAATCGGCGGATTCATGAGACTTACGGCGCACTGGAAGGTAAGAACGTCGGTGAGAACAATATGATAGTTTAAATATTGTCGAACACTTTTCTTAGAGTCTTCTGGATACTAATAACTTATGTCTAATATGTTACCAGCAACGCCTTAGTGTTGTAAATGAATCAACAGATTCATGGATAGTATAAATGTATTTTTGAAGGAAATTGTCTTCGAATTTTCTATACATAAACATATAAGAATCGGAGGGTATGAATGTAAATGCCTCATAAGTAAATATTTCTATAGAAAACTCAAAATATGTCGCTCCATTTGAACTCAACGACAATCTCTCTACCAGTGGGAAAAAAATTGCGTACAATAGACGTACGCAGTGCTGCATATGATTTTGAAGTTATACTAAGGGTATAAAGAGGTTATATCCACAATATAACCCTTTGTAACGTTCATGTAACATTCTGCAATTTAACTATAACCTACTAAAAAATTCTTAATATATGATAACAGAAACGCGAAACTTTTTTTGTAGATTACAAATAGGTTACACTAAGTTACATTGAAGTTACAAGGGGTTATAAGATGGGTATAACCTCCTTATACCCTCCGTATAACCTCAAAATCATACGCAGCGCTGCGTACGTTTATCATACGCAAATTTTCCCCTACCAGTGGGTTAAATATACTTTCACATAAATAATAAAATTTTAAATAACATTCACCAAAATTAATTTTAGAACAATTTGAATTCAAACAAAAGGTTTTATGTCGATCATTATGCCCATAAAATTTGAATTAGAACATAATTCAACAAAGGAACATTTGCATACATACCACTCAATTCATATATATATATTTACACATCTAACATTCAAACTTCCATTTTTATACGCACCACCTTACTGATACATGAAATGATGCATCACTTCTTAGAAGTTAGAATGGTGGAATCTTTGATGTGATGTGAAAGATTCCGGCCGTATAAATGTAAAAATGTAAACCAATATGTTAAATATATAAATTCATAACAAACAGGTGGTATGTATGCAAATGCCCCTAATAAACTGAGAATAAGATCAACTGTTAATCAATTACATATAATTATAACCAAAAGTTGTTCCAAGTTATCATGATACACAAAGTTTAGGGTTCATAAAATTTATCATAATCAAATTTGAATTAGAACATAATTCAATAAAGGAATATTTGCAAACATACCCCACAACTCCTATGTATTGACATATCTAACATCAAAACATCCATTTTTATACACATGCGACTTTACCTATACATGAAAAAGGTGTACTCCACATTTTTAAAGTAAAAATTGTGAAAGATTTGAAAGGTATAAATGTAAAAAGTAAAGCCTAGATGTTAAATATATAAATTCATAAGAATTAGGTGGTATGTATGCAAATGCTCCTAAGAAACTGATGAAAAAATCAACTATTATACCTAATTATAATCAAAATTTGCTCAAAAAAAGAACAAACAAGCAAGGAAAGTTTATTAAGGTACACAAAAATATTGAGATTTCCTAAGATCAACTGTAACAATTAGAGTACAATAATTAGAGGTTTCTACCAACTGCCATCAACAAATTAATTAAATTATACTTACAAATTTGACTTGGGAGGCAACATGAACAGTACCCTTCACCTTTCCCACAACCACCCTCCTTATCCCACTCCGCGGCATGGTATGGTAATGGATTTAAGTTGTATTTCACTTCAATATTACGAGACCGAAAATGGCAACTTTCACACTTTTCTCTTAAGTTCCGCATTTGCTAAATCGTGTTGTTGGCTGGATTTAGTAAATTCGGATTTACAGGATTTACTAGAACTGCTAAAACCTTTGCCATACAACCCCTTACTCTCTACTTTCTTTCGCATACCATTACCTTGACTTTGCAATGAATTGAACTTGACTTTCTCTTCGCCCCTCGAACCAACAGGCTTTTTCGATGAATGGTTCGATGTTTCGGTACCTCTGACTTTTTCTGTGGCGATCGAGATGGAAGGAGAGATGGGTTGTGTTTTGTCGTGTGTGAACTCACATGGCGGAGGTGTTTGTTGATTTGATGTTGAAGATGGCTGAGTTAGAGGAGTTGAGGACTTGCTCGGAGTGATTGGAGATTTAGATAGTGTGGTAGATGTCTGCATTCAGTTGTTTTTGATGGTGTAAGATTATTGAACAAATTTCCAAAAGTAGTTATTTACTGACAGATTATATTGTAAGAAAGTACTGTTTCAGGGTCCTTGAAATGCTTCACAATGAGAAGAAGAGTTTTCTAAATTTGATCATAAATACTTCGCTATTTTTTTTAAAGCGAAACATATTTGATATGACGTAACATGTTTAGTTATCTTTATGAATTAAAGAGACAATATTGTAGGTATTGGGTGAGGTCTATGCACAAAAACATAACAATTCATGAAATAATTTTTGTAATTTAACCAATAAACCTTAAATCACAATGGATATAGCTTAATCAATTCTCCATGACCGCCTTGTCTTCCACGATATTTTGTCTAATAATGATGCGAGAAACTATGCACTCTATAATTTGATAGTTGGGTTGAGAATGATTTGTTTTCCAGCTAATTTATGCCGGCTTGAAATTGTCTCGATCATGTATTTGGCTCAAAATTGTCTTATGGATCTGATTGATTTGATTGAATCAAGCCAAAAATGTACCATACACACAAATATATAAAAGTATCAAAATGATCGTGTGACTATTTAGATGAGGTCATTTTAGTCCCAGAATTTATAGAAGTGTTAAATAGTACCCAGACTATTTTAATAGTGGCTAAAATAGTGCTCACCGGGGACTTTTTTAACCCATATGCAAAAAGAACAGGCGGCCATTTTGACATTTTCTCCTAATACATATAAACAATTCAAATTTAGAGTTAAATTCAAGCCAACTCCTTTCAATCCAAGCCAATGTTGAAATCAGCTTCAACACTGGATCAAGAAAAAATTTTGTCCCATAGCTTAGCATGTTATAAGTTTGAACCGAGCGAAAAAGAAAAAAGAAAAAAAAAGAATCAATAATCCATTGACCTTTGATCTCCGAGCAAAAAATAGCCAAACTAAACGAAGGTCGTAACACGAAAATATACCTTTTTTACTTCAGAGAGTTTTGTAGTTTCAAGATAGAAAGATGGCATAGGAGTTGCTTTGAAGTTGAGGCTTTTGCGAAATTGTTTCATCTCTGCTTCTTTTATCTCCTGCAGATAAACCAATGGTGGCCATTGGTAAGCAACATAAATTTCATTTTTCAAACTAGAAAAAGGTCTGCATCATACAATTTCCTAGGAAAGAAAAAAAAGGGAAATTTACATACATACCACACAATTCTAATGTATTTACATATCTAACATCTAAAGTTTGATATTTATATTTAAAACACCTTGGGGTCATAAACCTATGCATCAATCGATGTATTTCACTTTTTAAAAAATAGTGAGCATGGTATTTTTGATGTGATATTAAAGATTTGAGTGAAAATATGTAAATAAATAAGAACTACGTGGTATGGAAGTATTTGCCCCAAGAAAAAAAAAAAAGAGCAGAAGTACCATAGTTCCTAGTAGCAACTCAAATAGGAGTCTATTGTACAAGTACAACTAGAATAAATTATAAAGCAAGACACCATAATCATCATCATCTAACAGAATGAAAAATTTTAGGGTTATTTACATGTCTAACACCATAATTTTGCTTTTCACATTTATACCACCCAAATCTTTCATATCACATCAAAAAAATTAATTTTATTTCTTTTAAAAAGTGACATACACCTTTTCATTCATAGAAAAAACTTTATATCTAGATCTATATATATATATATATATATATAAAGTCTATATATAAATCACTGTGTGTGTGTGTTAAATTTGTGACTAGAGTATAATTTTACAAATAGAACGAGAAGTATTTAAACCCAATTACAATAAAAAAGAAATAAAATAGAAAAACACAAATAAGAAATACATAATAAAGGAATAAAGAGTAATAGAAAAGAAATAATAAGTAAAAAAGGAAAGCCATAATAAGTAATAACAGCTAGAGATTTGATTGTTACAAATCTAATACTCCCCTCAAGTTAAAGTATAACAGTCATGTTCACCTCGAATTTGAATTCATTGAACAAGAAGATTCTTAATAAGAATATTCGCCAGTTGACCGTTGGAGGGCACACAAGTAACACAAATTTTCCCGGACTTAATCTTTTCCTTAATGAATTGTCAGTCAATCTCCACATATTTGGTACGATCATGCTGGATTGGATTGTGAGTAATGTTGATGAAAGTATCATTATTGCAAAAGTGTTGCAGCGGAATAGAGGTTGTTATATGAAGTTCACGAAGCATGATGCGTAACCAGAGGGCTTCACAGATCCCTGAGGACATGGACTACAATTCGACTTCAGCACTGCACCCGGAAACCATAAATTGGTTTTTGTTTTTTCATGTGACAAGATTTCCACATACAAATGAGCAATACCTCGAGGTGGAACGTTGATTACGAACCGACCCACCCCAATCAACATTTGTATAGACAACAATAAACCGAGAGGTGTGACGAGAGAAAAATGAGCCCGGTGTACCTTTTAAATAGTGGAGAATCTGGTGGACAGATTGGAGATAGTACTCAAACGGGTCATGCATGAACTGACTCATTGTACCAACTACGTGGTATATTTTAAAGTGAGTATGGGCGAGGTTGATGAGTTTCCTCACAAGCACCGGTAGTAAGTCTTGTTGACAGGCACAACATTGAGAATGCCAGATAATTTTTCATTGGGATCTATAAAGACAGCCACTGGTTTGCAAAGAAGATTGTTATTCTCTGAAAGAGATCAATCACATATTTGCGTTGGGATGGGCAAATGCTGTGAGATGATCGAGTCACTTCCATGCCTAAAAAGTACCAGAGAGATCACAAATTATTCATTTCAAATGATTTAACAAAAATGTCTTTCAAGGACTCCAATATTAATAGATCGTAAACAATAAGAATAGCTAACTGGCTATTAGAGGAATGCTGAAAGAAAAGAGTGTGATCAGATTGAGCCTAAGAAAAACCATGACACACAACCACCTTTATCAACTTGTCGAACCAGGATCTTAGGGACTGCTTTAGCCCATAAAGGAACTTGCACAGCCCGCGCACTTGTCCTTTTGGAAGCAGTAGAGTCAAAGTCGGAAGGGAGTGACATGTATACCTTTTCTGTAAGCTCTCCATTCAAGAATGCATTCTTGATATATAACTGAAACAAAGGCCAATCCAGATCCACCGCAAGGGAAATTAGGACCCGAATAATGTTTAACTTGGCCACTAGAGCAAATGTCTCCTCATAATCAACTCCATAGGCCTGTGTGTATCCTTTAGCAACCAACAAAAAACTTTTTTGCGATCAAATGATCCATCAGAGTTGAAATTGGTGTTGAAAATCCATTGGGGCCCACAACTTTTTTATCCTGAGGAAGATCAATGACGTCTCACTTATGGTTCCCTCGAAGAACATTCATCTCCTCCATTATTGTTGTATTCCAAGCCGGATCAGCAAAAGCAACCTCAATAGTAGCTAGGATTTGGTGGTCCATCGGGGCAGTAGCAAATGCTCTGTAGGTTGGTGATAAACTGCGGAAAGAGACATTTTGTCAAAGAGTAGAGGAAGCATACCTTAATTGGTGAACTCACCTCACCATGTGGAGGAGTTGTGCTGAGGATGTTGCCCGGAGTGGAGTCAAGACCTTGTAAGAAAGTAGTGGGTTCTAGAGTAGGAGCATTGCAACGGGTGTGCCGAGTGTAGAAATGGATAATGGGAGGAGGCGATGGTGCACCACCAAAGCGATTCCCGTAATAGCAGCGAGCGAAATGGGAGCAGTCTAAATCGTGAAAATGGGGTTGTGGGAGAGCAATACAAGCGTCATGCTACTAGGCGAAGCGATGGAGTGCTACACCCTAGATGGCGAGAGTCCAATAATCGAAAGCATCACTAGCTTACGCTCTGACCCGAGTAGCATGTGGAATCCCGTGTGAATCAGCAAGGACCACCTTGCAAGGCTAAATACTCCTGGGTGACCGATAGTGAAGAAATACCGTGAGGGAAAGGTGAAAAGAACCCCCATCGGGGAGTGAAATAGAACATGAAACCGTGAGCTCCCAAGCAGTGGGAGGAGAAGGTGATCTCTGCCCGCTGCCTGTTGAAGAATGAGCCGGCGACTCATAGGCACTGGCTTGGTTAAGGGAATCCACCGTAGTCGTAGCGAAAGTGAGTCTTCATAGGGCGATTGACACTGCTTATGGACCCGAACCTGGGTGATCTAACCATGACCAGGATGAAGCTTGGGTGAAACTAAGTGGAGGTCTGAACCGACTGATGTTGAAGAATCAACGGATGAGATACTAGAGATCTTTATTTGTTTATAAATTCTCTAGGTGGATGGGTAATACCAGAAATATCCACTTATGATAGTATGCAATTTGTGTTACCAGATGTACATACAATATGTATGGGATTAGCCGCTTCAATGGGATCTTTCATTCTGGTCGGAGGAGAAATTATCAAACGTGTAGCATTCCCTCATGCTTGGAGCCAATGAGTTTTATTTTTTTTTTTTTTTGAGAAAAAAAAATACTATGCCTTCGCTGTATCAAATATGAATAAGTAATAATAGCATGACACTTCGAGTTCGATATGAACAAACCAGAGGACTCATCAAATGGAGCACTCAGTGGAACAAGAGACTCCTTAGTGACAGTAACAATGGGGGAAACATCCATAGAAGTAGGAAAGGGACGCTGTCTAGGAATCCAAGCTCCCCCTCACTTGGGGTCGAGCTAGAAAAATAGGGAACTCTTTCAAAGAAAAAAGGAGACAGCAGCACTCACATAAATTTTGTTAATAGCTGAATTAAGACACTGATACCCCTTTTGAGTGGTGGGGTACCAAGAAAGACACATGTTATGGATTTGAGGTCAAGTTTACTCTGATTGGGAGCAATGTTCGTAACAAAGGCAGTGCACCCAAAAATCTTGAGATCTAACGTGGAGAAAACCCAATTAGTAGGAAAGCATGACATCAAGATGGCTAAGAGGGTTCAAAACCTATGAATTTTAGAATGGACTATTTATGAGATTAGTCGCAGTGAGAATGACATCGTTCCAAAACCAGTTCGGGACATTGGATTGAAACAAAATGGAGTAAGCAACGTCGAGAAAATGAAGGTTTTACTCTCGGCAACCCCATTTTGTTGAATGTTCGTACACGAGCTATGGTGGAGGATGTCCTTACCAATAATTTACCCAAAATAGAGTTAAGAAATTCACAGTCATTATTGGTCCGAAAGACTTGAATAGGGGTTTTAAATTGAATTAAAATGAATATGTAGATGTTTTGGAAGGTGACAACAACTTTGGATTTATCTATAAAATATAGACTCATGTCATCTGAATGTAGTCATCAATCAAAATTATGAACTATTGTTTATTTGTGTAGCTGGGAGTGTGAGAGGGTCCACATAGGTCACTATGAATAAGAGAGAAATTGGTGGAAAACACGTTAAGTGTAGGGCGGACAATTGACCAGATGATGTTTAACAAACTAGCATATCTCACAATTGAAACTAGAAATATTTTTATTAGAAAACATTAAAGAATATAATTTTTTTAAAATATTGAAAAATATAACAACTTAAATGTTAATGCAATAACATAATGAAACATTCAATGACTCGAGATAATTTACAACTCCTGAGAGGTGTGCTCTCACTCTCTGTGCTCTTCTCTTAGAAATAGTAGAGACCAGCCACTCTCCAATTCCAATCAGCCTCCCCGAACAACGATCTTGAAAAACAAAACCAACAAAAGAGAAATTAACAATACAAGCAATAACATTCACCAACTTGCTGACAAATAAAAAGTTATATTGTAACTGGCTAGATCCTAACTCCTACGAGAAAAACTAGACCTCATGAAAATTGAGGTCAACAATAACATGTAAAACAGACTCCAGAGTTAGATCGGTTATTAGTACGATCAATCCTTTATCAACAATGAAACTATCAGAGCCATTGATAATTCTGACGGTATTTTTTCCAGAGCACAAATAGTTAATCGGGAAAGATTGTCAGCATCCAGTCATGTGATCTGTGGCACCTGAATCAATAATCTACAAACTAGAAGAGGAATAAACTATGAGGGTCATAGAAAGTGTATCTTGTCGGAAGTGTGAGATCGATAGACTTGTATACTTGATTGGCTCCAAAAAGTATGATTAATTGCTCAATCTAGTTTTTACAGGGGTTTGGAGGATTTCGGGATGTTCAAGATAGGAGTCGGTTGAGTTGCGGTGTGCTCGAACGACACCGTGAGACCTTTGGTAGCAGAAGATTTGGTCGAAGGTTTATATGTCGACTTATCATAAAGTTTCCAACACTTTTCTCGAGTGTTGTTGGTTTGTTACAGTAACCGCAAGTGGAGTGAACAGTCCGAGATGGCATGGACGAGGACTGAGCACTTTTTGAGATCAAGCCGGAGGATTTGGCTGAAGGGATAGGAGTGTCGAGCATAACAAATCTACCGCTTTCTTCTTGACGAATCTCGGTGAAGGTTGTACGACCGAAAGAGGATCGCGACCAAGAATGCAGCCCCAGACTTCGTCAAGATCTTTGTTAAAACCGGCCAAAAATTGAAGCATGCGATCATTTACTACAATCTTCTGGAAGAGGGATAGATCGGCTGGAAAATCCCAAGTGTAGTCGTAGTATGGGTTGCATTCTATCCATAGCGCAACAGGGTCATTATAGTACTCTGTCACAGTCATTGAGCCATGTTTTACCTTCCAGAGTTTCTTAGATACCTCATAAAGTTGGCCGAAATTTCCTACATCTGAGTAGGCATCACAGACAAACGTCCAGAGTGCACTTCCTGAAGGGAGGAACATATATGAATGACCAATCGAAGTCTTCATGGAGTTGATCAACCACGACATGACTATGGAGTTCTCTACTTCCCAAGCTCCATATGACGGGTCAGTCTTTGGAGGCCATGAACCATACCTGTGAGGTAACCAAACTTCTCACGTCCTATGATGAACAAAGACACCGCTTGGGATGGTTGGAAAAAGTTATTGTCCTTCAGTTTATAGGTTGTGATCAAGAAGTTCATGTTGGCTTCTGATCTTCCGATTTGGGATTGAGGTAAGTGGCGATCCTCCGGTGGACTCATGCATAGCGTAAGTAGGAGGTTCGATGGTGGACGAATTCGTCGTACTTCCAACAGAGCCAATGATGATGTCAGGTTGTCGAGACAAAAGAAAGGCTGGCAATAGGGATGTCCAATGGCTGGAAAAATTTTGGAACAAAACAACCACAAAAACAAGCTGGAAATTAACGGCGGCTGAAATCAACATTGGCAACAACTTCACGACAAAACAATCGAACAGTGGTTAGAAGGAGCAGTAGATGTTGGGCTTAGCGGCAGAAAGGAGCCGAACAGAGAACTTGCGGCTGAGGAAAACGATAGATTCTGGAAGGTGGCTACCAGCAGGCTAGGGTGGAACCTCTAAGGTTAGAGTCATAACTTTGATACCATGTTATATTTGTGACTAAAGTAGCATAATTTTATTTATAGAATAAGGAGTATTTAAACTCAATTACAATGATGCACTAAAAGAAAAAAATTAAATAGAATAAAACAAATAGAAAATACATAATGAGGGAGGCTAATAGGAAAGAAATAATAATTTATGTAAATCTTCCAATATTTTATTAATAATTAGCCAACTTCTACAGTTAATAACATAGACCTGAAAGAAGATATGGTTTAATGGATATTTACATACCTAGCACACAATTCTTATGTATTTACATCTCACACCTAAACTTTCATATTTATACACATAACACTCGGGTGCTTTAAGCCTACACAAAAGAAAACGTATTTCACTTTTAAAAAGTGGCAATAGTGTTATTTTTAATGTGATATTAAGGATTTGAGTGCCATGCGGGTAAACATGAAAGTGTTGGTGTGATATATGTAATTACATAAGAATGGTTTGCCATGCATTTAAATGCCCCTCATTTAATTGCTTGAAATAAACAAACCTCAGTTCTGGCTTGAATCTCATTCATCTCAGCCACTTTAGTATGAAGCTTCTCCTCCAACTTCAAGTAATACTATACAACACAGATCATATACTAAAATCTAAGCTGCTCAATCAGATGAGTAAATATTCAAGCAGAATATTAATTAAAAGTAATCCAAATTCTTGCCTCTTTTCTTTTCTCAGCCCTTTCACTGCTTTTAAATTTAAAGGCAGCAGGACTTTGCTTATCTTCCGCCTTAGAGCTCGATTTAACCCTACAGCAGAAATAAATCAATGTAAAAAAAGCAACGGTACTAGAAATTTGAACAGATACATCAAACACCCAAACTTTACTTTTTACATTTATATGATGCAAATCTTTCATATTACATAAAAAATACATTCATGTTAAATTTTAAAAAGTGAAATACACATCTTATGCATGGATAAGATGCAAAAGATGGCATATATGTAAAAATTAAAGTTACGAGTTTAATATGTAAATACATATGAATCAAGTGTTATGCATGTAAATCCTCCTTAAATAAATCTTCAAAAGCAGTAATCTGAACTAATTAAAATAGAAGTAATAGTATAATGAGCTGCCTTCTTATGGCCCTTGTCATCTTCTTCATCATTATAATCATTATCATCATTAGCCTTATACAAAATGTTTGGGGTTAACTTTGTAAAATTTATCCATCCGCTCCTACTGGCAGTGCATAAAGAATTTAAACCTATTCTAAAAAAATATTTTTGCATAGTTTATATCCATATAACCTTAAGAATTAAATCTTCCCATTTTCTTTTCTAATCCTTTAATAATAATTTTATAAAGTTATCTTACGCACAAATTTTCTACCGTTTGTGGTACATGTCCACGCTACATAAATTTACTTCCTAGTATTTACACTCGATGGATACAACTCGTGCCATCAATCTAACATAAATTTCCCTTAGTTTATCCTTCATAGAATTGAAAGACAACCATTCTATAAATTTCTAATACAAACCAAATTGATTTTTTCACATAAATCTGTGCAAACGAATATTTTATGGCAAGAACATCAAACAACTTAACACAAATGCATAAGATAAGCACCTATAATTCGAGAGGTATGTGATCTCTCCCAAATGCTACGATTCGCGAGGGGGGAAATCTCTCGTAAGACTCAAGACAACAATCTTATGCATAACCCTAACCATAAACATATTAGTCCTATTTGTACTAAACAATAATAAATAACAAAAGACTAAATTACTCTTGTGCGCAGAAAAGACTAAATTGTCCATTGGTGCCGGCGTAATAATACTCTCATCCCAAAAAGACACATTGTCTTCAAGGTGTAAAAAACGAAAACTATTGTTGGATCAATTTGTGTGGCTCCCACTCATAAATTGGCTTGAGTTGGGTTCTTGCCATAAGCACTTGTACACTCGACGTGGCTTTCTTGAACTGCTCAAAAGTCTGGGTCGTCACTTTCCCCCACTGAAAGTTATCATTCTTCAATTTCTTCATCCACGACCATAAAATCAAATTACAACCCTTTAGGAACTTCTTGTACTATCCTGTAAGTATCATAAACATTCTCAATCCCTTCCAAGTCTTACATAGTGGCCCCTCCAACATAATCGCCACCTTTGATGGATTCGCTGATATCAAGAACTTGCAATCTTGTCTCCCTCCTAAATACTTTGTCGTGTCCAAATCAGTCATTTACACTCTCCCCTACTCTTCCCCACCTATCTTGTTCCCATCATTACTCTTTAAACATCTTCTAACCGGAAAGCCACAATAACAAAAGGCACTGACACAGTTGGATGCAACCTTTCGTCAGGCTCACACTCACCATGATTCCTTGTTCCAGTCTGACATCATTCGAATCGATATTCTCCAGCCCAGAATCACACATCGGCCCATTTCGTTTGTTATCGCTCATTCCAAAACCCCTGATGTCGCACAATTCCCTCTAGTTGATGCACTCCTTCATTGGATCCCACCTGCTTCCATTCGTTTTAGCCGTCTAGATGTGAACCCTCAGCAATCGCAATACAGTCGCGATTAGAGGAAAGGCAACAAAGCGCCTAGCTTGAATCTTCGTGACACAGTGGCGATTATCACTAAGCAGGGAGGACATAGAGGGATGACACACATGAGATGTGATCGCTGACGTGATCTAGACTTGAATCCTTGTGATTGAGGATGTCAGGAGACAAAAATAGTGTGAGAGGTAAGAAATTGAAACTTCCAGGGAAGATAGATCCTGAAGTTTTGAAGGCTTTGGTTTGGCTCAACGAAAGAGCTAGCGTCTCAACAGGAGCCACTGCCTTAGCACTTATTCCGACCCAAAAGAAACTAAATCTCCCTCCTGTGGATGTAAAACTTGATGGACTTGCCACATATCCGAACGGTCACTTTGAATCAAGGTTGCGCTAGTATAGAAGTGACAAGTGATATCTGACGGGGGTCGATCCAAAAAGTGACAGTGCTGAGGAGGATAAGTGAAGGACCACATACACCATAATCTACACCTAGCTACTCAACTCGAAGATCTCGTCAATTGCCTCTTTAGTAAAAGGCATTTGAAAGGTGAGAGACATATGGGCAAAGCTGAAAAGGATTTATGATGGGATTGAAAACTGCATGAGGGTGTTCCAGATTCAACAGGAGATAGAAGCATTGATACATAGTGATAGATTGATTAAGGAATACACCGTAGATCTGGAGCGGTTGTGGGAAGATCTTGATCACTTCTCATCGATGTCGAGTTGTGGCAATCATAAGTGCGAGAAATGAGAGATCTTTACACATATGAGGACTATGCAGTTCCTGGTCCATCTGAACCCGACCTCTGATCATAGGAGATCACCCTTCTAGCTCATTCGAGTATCCCTTCACTAGATGAGGACATTGTTGTGAGAGTCGACGAGCTACATTCTGAGTCGAGTAGACTACCGGGTGCGCGATCAGCTTTGACCGTCTCGAGCTCAGGTATGATATGCGTCCCGAGAGAGACTCGTAAGTATTACTACTGTGGTGAAGTTGGGCATCTAAGCAAGACCTGTCCTAGGTCACCTAACAAGAGAGAGACAGGTGGACATGGACAAGGTGGAGGACGTGGTCGTGGATAAGCTAGTAGAAAAGGTAGAAAATGGGGTGCCGGAAAAATCTAATTGTAGCAGAGGGAGAGAGGTTTTTACCAATTAAGATCGTGAGTGTCTAGAGTAGTTGAAGAGAAAGCTGAAAGCAGCAGGAGATGGGTATGAGGATGCTTCCAACCAGCCGTAATCAAAGATTAACATTGTCACTCATGTTCACTCTGACAAAGGTACTTATGATACACATGCTCTTGTCTCTATTTCCATCACAAGATCATCAAAAATGGATAGTAGATTATAATGCATCTCAACATATGCAAGTAATGCTAGAGATGTTTTTAGCTATAATTCCCACCCCCCAACAGTACCAGAGAGCATCCAAACCGTTTATGACACAACACAGTCTGTAGTTGGTAAGGGTACATTAAAGGTTATCAATTATATGACTTTCTCTAATGTTTTGTCTATTTCTTTTTTTCAGTGAACATTTATTTCATTAGTGTTATTATTCTTCAACTAAAATGTAATGTTTCTTTTGATATTCCTAAGGTGATCTTTTAAGGGAAGGGACCGGTCGAACAATTGTGACTGGAACGTGACATAGCGTACTCCGGTACTTGGACCAGAGGGAATGAACTCTACTTTAAAATCCATGGTAAAGAGTGTTAGAGTAAAAGAATTTAGGAGTGTGGAGGATGTGTTGCTGCTACATCGCAGGTGCATAGGAGACTCTTGTTTTAATTTATTGACTCGATTGTATCCTACTTTGTATGAAAAGGCAAATAAACAAAATATGGTTCGTGATGCTTTTGAGTTTGGTAAGTTTACTATGAACTCTTATATCAGTTTTAGGAATATGAGTTCTGGTATTTTTTTACTTGATACATTCTGATGTTTATGAACTTTTCTCTACAAGTTCTATGAAAGATTATCGATATTTTGTGATCTGTAGTTATTGTTTTTCTCGTGTTACATGGTTATATCTGATGAAAAATAAAGATGATGTGTTTGTTTGCTTTAAAAACATCCACAATGCAATCCAGGCTCAATATAGTGTAGTAGTGAAGGTATTAAGATGTGATAATATAACAAAATATACCAACAAAGCATTTGGGGAATACTTATCAGCCCAAAGAATATAACATCAAACCACAAGCATATACACACTGACACAAAATAGAGTAACGGAAAAGATGAATAGACACGTTCTAGAAAAGTTTTAAAAATTGCTCAAATAATCAACAGGATGCCCCCGAGGGTGTTGGATTGAAAGTTTTCTAATCAAATGTTGAAAGAAGATAATAGTGGAATCCTCTCATTGAAGGTGCTCGGAAGTGCATATTTTGTTAAGGATAATATATCATCAGTAGAGAAGCTGGATCCCAGAGCTATGAAATGCAATTCATTGATTATTTTGCTATTCATAAGGGGTACGTCTGCTGAAGCCGAATAGAGAAGAAACTGTTTATGAGCATGGATGTG
Source organism: Phalaenopsis equestris (assembly GCF_001263595.1). Classification (NCBI taxonomy): domain Eukaryota; kingdom Viridiplantae; phylum Streptophyta; class Magnoliopsida; order Asparagales; family Orchidaceae; genus Phalaenopsis; species Phalaenopsis equestris. The sequence continues at coordinate 1,755,063 of NW_018164496.1, forward strand.
TCATTAAAGAATTTGAACCATAGTACTCTCGAAAGAAGACCTCACCCTTCAGTGACTCAATAAAAATGAGGCAAGAGGGCTGAGTAGCAATGGTGAGACGGTGGTGCACGTGGGAGCAATTCTTATCCTGTAATGTGGAATGAATCAGTTGAGGAACTGGAAAATGAGAAAAGTGAACCCAAAGGTAGTGAGATTTAGGCTGAATGTGAGATAAGGGTGTATACACGGAGAATGAAGCAAAATATGATGGAACGGTGCCTGTAATGCCACTTGTACCAGCTAGTTCCATGTCTCGATCTTCTCCGACTCTTGAGACACTTACACCATCCACCTCTGACTTAGAACTCTCGGGTGATATGATTCCTCCTCCTCCTAACCCTTCAACTTTGAGGAGGAACTCTCATAACAATGTGGGACATTCTCCCGATTGTTTTGGGTGAGAACATGACATTACTAACTTTGTTTCATATTCTATTGCTTTTACAAGGAGCATTCATTGCATCTTTAGACATTGTATCTATACACAGGTGTTGGCAGGTTGCAAAGAAGAATCCCAAGTGGAAAACGGCTATACAGGAAGAGCTTAGGGCTCTCGATAAAAAGCAAACATTGTAGATAGTGCAACTACCGGCAGGTAAAAAGGTAGTTGGGTGTAATTGAATCTTCACAGTAAAGCAAACTCTATAAGGGAAGGTGGAGCGTTACAAAACACGACTGGTGGCGAAAGGGTATAGTCATATATATGGCATTCTATGATGAAACATTTACACCAGTAGCAAATATGAACACAACGAAGACACTGATTTCTCTAGCAGTGAATAGTGGGTGGAGATTACACCACCTTGATGTGAAAAATGCATTTCTTCGTAGTGAGTTACTAAGGAAGGTATATATGGAGATATCATCAAAATTCATAACAATCTAGATAGTAAACAAGGTGTGTAGGCTCGATTAGTCACTGTATGGCTTGAAATAGTCTCCTCGAGCCTTGTTTGATAAGTTTAGAAAAGTTACGGTGGGCATAAGATATCGACAGATCAATACAAATCATATGTTGTTCTTTCGACACATAAAGGTCACACAAGTATACTTTTGTATATGTCGAAAACAATATTATCATCGGTGATGACGAAGCAGAGATTGCCCAATAAAATATAAGATTTGGCAATGAATTTGAGGTGAAAGATCTTGGAAAGCTCATATATTTTCTTGGGATTGAAGTGACCCGTGAATCTAAGAGGATGGTCTTATCCCAGAGAAAATATGTACTAGATCTCGTCATGAAAGCAGGCATGTACAACCTCTCCAATTTACCAAAAGGCCAAGATGAGTGCAGGCAAAAGAACCATCGTGCGAGGTATCAGAAATTGGTGGGCCATCTAACTTACCTGTGTCACACTCGACCCAACATATTTTTTGTAGTAAGTGTGGTGTGTCGCTACATACAAGATCCAAGGAAAGGCCATGTAGATGCCGTGTATTATATTTTGAGGTATCTGAAAAGTGCACCAAAGAAAGGGTTGATCTTCAAAATAAATGAGCATGTAGACATTGAGGGCTTTTGTGATACTGACAATGCGAGATGTGCAGATGATGGAAGATCCACCTCATGATACTGCATGTTTGTAGGTGCCAACTTGGTCTCTTGGAAGAACAAGAAATAGTCTGTAGTAGCAAGGTCAATAACAGAGGCGGAGTATAAGGTCATCGCCTTAGGAGTTGTCGAGGTGATGTGGCTGAGAGCCTTGTTGGTCGAGCTCAAGGTGGACCAAAAACTCAAATGAAGTTGTGGTTCAACAAGTCCGCAAGCAGCATTGCCAACAATCTCGTGCAACACAATTGAACCAAATATATGGATATTAATAGATTCTTCATCAAGGAGAAGCTAAATAACAGGCTATTGGAGCTAAGTCACGTAGCCACTGAAGAGCCAGTGGCCGACTGCCTCACTAAATGTTTTAGTTCATTAAATTTGTCTAGATCATGTGACAAGATGGGTTTAGTGGATATCTATTTCCCATCTTGAGGGAGAGTTTTGTGAATTGGACCTTATTTAGGGTCCTAGAGGTAAAAAGGCAAATATTGAAGAAATCTAGGGGTTTATTTGTAAAATAATGTAATACCCTATTTTAAACCAATGTTATGAATGTGCAATGCAGGTTTTATTTTAACAATTCCTTCTTTTTAGAATAATTAATGGTGATTAAAGAAAACACTAAACCACACAAAATAAAGTAATTCTGTCCAGCAACCTGTTTACAGGATGGGGCACATCACTTCCTCTTCTTTCAACTAGATGGGGCATAACTTCAGCCTTCTTTGCTTTTACGCTTTCCACACTGTAAAGTGTACATAATGTTTGAGAAAAAATTAGCACCAAAAAAGTCGGATTAATCAAGTAATTTGCATTTGTAAGCCTGAAAAGACTGTAGAAGGTACCTTTTAATCTCTGAACTAGTTTTAGTTTTCATATTTCTAGAAGCCTGCAAAACAACCAAAAAAGTTTAAATAACTCATTAGACTGTTTAAAAATATTTTGAGCTTAGTGCCGACTCTAGTTTAGTGACAAAAGAAAGGGGCATTAACATACACGGCACACAGTTCTTATGTATTTACTTTCTCACGCCTAAACTTTCCTATTTACACACATAGCACTCAAATCTTCAACAATCACATGAAAAAATAACACTATTATCACTTTTTTTTAAAGTGAAATACACATTTTAATTTATAGGTTTAAAGCACCAAAGTGCTATGCATGTAAAAATGGAAGTTTAGGTACGATATATAAATACATAAGAATTCTGTGATGTAAATTTCCCAAAAAGAAATAATCATATCACAAATATTTATGTTTTAGCTGTGATTAACATGATATCAACATTCCCATTTTACAAAATTGCATATAATCACTTGAACTCTTAAAATTTTTAAGCCTTCGTGATAATACAAATGTCAGATGCCCCTCGGAACATAATGATGAGAAACACGAATATGGATAAACCTTTCTTACCATTGTTTTGAAATTCCCATTTTCTGCAGACGTAGGAAATGGAACTTTTGAAGGTACTGATTTTTCCAGTTTTATTGGTATATTTTGCTTGTCAGCTTTCTTAATCTTTCCGCATGAAATAGAATTTCCGTTCTTCGAAGCTTTCTTTGGCATCTGCTGTTTAGACAAATGCGCCTTAAATTGCGACTTTCCAGCTTTCGCATCAACTGTAGCACTACTCTGAACGACAAAAAAAGAAGAATAACTAATAAGATAATAGTTATCAGTAAATCAAACAGAGCTTCAGCGGCTAGCTCCAGAATGTGCAATAAAATTTGAATCATCCGAAATACATTAGAGGAGTCTATTAAGTACAGAAAGAACAAAAAATTTAGTGGCATTTACATACATACCACTCAATTGCACTAATATATCTAACACCTATACTTCACTTTTTACATTTATAACAGCCAAATCATTTTTAAAACAACAAAAATACCACTATTTTTAACTTCAAAAAAGTTAAATACATCTTTTGATGCATGGGTAAAGTGGCATATATGCAAAAATTGAAGTTTAGGTGTTAGATATGTAAATTCATAAGAATTAAGTGGTATCTATGTAAATCTTCCAAAGATTTATCATGAGCAATCCCTCTCACTTCGAATACTATCAAACTCCACAAATTGACTTGATATAGGTGTTAATCCAAACCAAAATAAAACAACAAAATTATTACTTGAAGCAAATAAACGATTACAACTAACACACTTGAACGGAGTAATACAATAATAAGACACAAACAAACACCACTAAAGTGTATCCCAAGGTTGTGGAGGTTAGCTAAGTGGATCGGAATGACTAACGGGATTGGCGGCAGCAAGAGAATACTAGTGGCACTAATGTGGAGGTGCGAAAATGTAGGGACATCAAGTATGGTTGCTGCCTGGATGGTGGATGAGGAGTTGGTTGGATAGCGGCGGGACAACAGGAAGGAGGTGTTCCCAGGCTGTCCTGCACGGCGGCGACGCCGTGGGTGGGCTGGAACAGTAGGAAGGAGGTGTACTAAGACCTCACTAAAAATGAGGTCAACAGTGGGCTGGAACAGTAGGAAGGAGGTGTGGTTTGGGCAGCAGCAATGCTGGAAAGGAGGGAGAGGCAGTTGGTAGGCTGAAGGCTGCAAAAAATAGCAATCCGAGTGTTGCTACGATGGCTGCAGCAAGGTATGGCGGCAATGAGTGATGTGGAAGGGTGCAAAAGAAAATAGGAGAAAGATACAGCTGGAGCACCACCCAATCATTCGGATACAACTCCCGAAGGTGAAAATGGAGGTCGACAACTGACCTGACAAAAATCTAAAATCTGTAAGTAATCAAAAGCTAACCCTAAAATAGCAAAACAACAAATGTATACAAGCTAGGAGATAAAATAGGAAGGGGAGGCTTCCCCTTAAGGCGGAAACCAGAAAAGGAAGAGCGAAAAACTACACAACCAGACAGGCAAAGGTGGAAAGGCGCGGTAGCTCTCGCTCGTAAGAAGATTGGTCGGTCCAATAGGGGACTAGACCAAGAACTATTCTGGTCAGTTTAGTCGGTCATCCCGCCAGTTGGTTCCGCTGCTCTCCAAACCCTGCGTCCCACCTCCAAAGCTCTGGGTCATGACTTTTGAAGGATGAGGACAATACAATCATTTTCAACAAATGAGTCATGATTTGATGTTTGATTGTTCTAAGCCATTCGCAAAGAATGACACTACTTAATTTCTATAAACTGAGACTAAAATTACCCCTGACAAAGAGTCAAGTGACCATTTTGACATTTTTCTTAATAAAAAATGAATATGGGTAAGCAAAGCAATTTTGATATCAAGACTAGATTTGCAACATGGAGTGAACTTTGAATTTAGCAAACAAAGTTATAAGAAGAAAATAAATGTTTTATAATTTGAACAAGCTAAGCAACCTAAAGAGAGGAAAAAGCCAAATATATAGAAGGAGATTATTGGATATTGAATACCAAGTTGTTGGACTTGTGCAGGCTAAAATTCTAAAAATTTAACTTCGATCCAAAATTTTTGGCTCTTTTCCAATTTTTGTATGTTTGATTACAATGGTTTCCGAAATTCTGCAAGAAAGATTTGGCTGAGGAAAGACTTCCACTTTTTTTGGTCTTTTGTAATATTTTTGCAATAAAATGCCCATATTCAAGTATGTGGCTTGGCTTTCTCTGTCTGGTTTTATTCTCTATTTTTATTCTAATTAAAAATTGCATGAAAGTTGATTAATTTGCTTTAGTTCTATTGCAGATTTAAATAATAATATTTTAAGTGATTTTAAATTATTTTTAGATTTTGCAAGATCTGAAATCTATTGCAGTTAACATCTCATGATATATTCTTCTATTGTTCATATTTGGCATTTGATGATCTACAAAATATTTGTAAAAGATAAATAACTGTTTGTATTGGACACCTCATTATATGTTTAATGTGAATATGTTCTCCTTAGATAGATGCACTTTCAAAATGAAGAAGGTATAGCAGTGAGATAAAGCTAAAATTGCTAAGTGAAGAAGGATATTGATAATTTCAGTGAAGTAAATTATGAATGAGGATATTCTAAATGTTGTTACTACTTAAAACAGCACTACTAATGCTCCGCATATTGACAACGTGTTTATGAGAAAGAGTAATTATAAGTGGCGATTTGAATAAATATATAGATTATAGTACAATGAGCTCTCATATAATTCATGGGCACAAAATAGGAAATGGGTGGTGAATAAAATAATATTGGGAGGTAATTATGTATATATGCCTTAAAAGACAAACATCAAAGACATAAGCGTCTTAAGAGAACATTGTTGAGCTTAAAAAGTGATAAGTAACTAACTTCTTAAAATAAGTTGTGAAGAGGTGGAATTTGAAACATTAAATTTGAACAGCACTAGCTATGGAGAGAACCACTAGTATATTTCAAGAAATAGGAATTTCAATTTTAATATTTCACATGACACTTGGCATGAATGAATGGAGCATTCAGAACACTAAGCGAAAAAAGCATTATAATAATTGTTAATTGAGATTAGCATGAATAAAAACACTAAATGAAATTCATTCCTGAATTTGCCAAAAAAATGCTCTGTGAGTCCAATCTATTAAATGAACAAAAAACCAATAAAATACATCAATATACAGAGTTTGGATGCTTCTTATGAAACCGCACGTAAAAGAGTAGGCAAATTAATTTCAAAACATTGAGCCATAAAATAGATGTTTGAGAAACTCGGTTTAGATTTCAGATCAAAATGTAAAATAATTAAAAAAAATACAACTAGCAATGAATATAATTCACATCCATTAATTACCTTCGTTGAAACCTTTTGACTTTTCATTTTGACGGCCTCATTGTTTTTCTTGGTCTCGATGATATTTAAGGAAACATCTCCATTTTCAGCCAAATTTTCAATATTTCCACTATCATCCACGGCCTTATCTTCCACAATCTCAAAAGAACCACCTTCATCTAATTTCACAACATTAAAAGCTGAATGTTCATTAAATGGCTCAGCGTATTCTTCACTGTTCAAAGACGAAAATCCCATATTTAATTCTGCTGATGACATTTCCTCTTTTTGAAGTTCAAATATTTCACTATCATCTAAGACTGAGGGAGCATTTTTATCATCCCGAGAAACTTCAACCAATTCTTCGTTACCACGAAAAACGAAATCTTTGATAATACCATCGTTATGAACAACAATGCTTTCAACATGTTTAGATTCATTTCCCTTCTCATTCTCTTCAGAAACCTGATGAAGAAGTGCCTTTTTCTTGAAATGAGCTTCAAAGTATTCTTTCTTTCTGGTAACAGAACCTGGCGTGGAGTATTTTTCGACTTCTTCGAGATATCGGTTATGAGAGAATGTCGACCTTTTTTCCCAAGACAAAGATCCAAGATCAAATCTTCCAAATGATATGGAACCGCTTGGTAAACTGCCAGACTGCCAAAGATCAAACGGGCCAAGAAACAATATTCCATGAGAGGAGAAACCAGAAGAAGCACAACATTAATGCAGAAAAAATTGACCTTTTGATGTCTATAGGTAATAGCCTAGAATCATAAACAACAGAGAAATTTACATACCTATTAAACAATTTCATTACTTTTTTACATATCTCACACGTAAACATTCATATTTACACATAGCACTCAAAATCTTTTCTATCACATCAAAAATAACACTGAAGGCACTTTTTAAAACTGAAATACACCTTTTCATGTATAGGTTTAAGGTACTGAGGTGCTATGCATGTAAATGCCCCTAAATAAAAACAGCACAAAGGGGCGCAGAGCATGGCATGATAAAAGAATATGTAACTATATAGTAGTGCATTCTTACTAAGTAATGTATTACATGGTTTGAAATTAAAATTGCAAATAGATTAAGTTCATGAAAAGGGTAACTGCTACAGGTGGGTTTCACTAAAAAAAAACGCTACAAATTAGTACACGTTTTATCAGAAAGGAACCTTATTTATAAACTCCATCTAAATAGCTAACTATATGAACAGAATTTGACCATATTCAGGGTTGATGCTCTTAGGTATGAATTTTATTCCAGAATTTTACTCATAACAATACAAGACTCGAAGAGTTACTTAATAGGAAGTATACAAAATCAGAAACTAAAATTTAGCTATACAATTAATTACGATAAAATAGCCCACGCGGTTAGTGAGGTGGCATCCATGAGCACATTGCGAGGTATTAATAATATATGTTGATACTTCCATCACAAGAAGTAGAAGAAATGAAGAACTTTTATAAGTATGATATTAAGAATGATCGATAAGAGGTAAAACACCATAAGAAAGCGGTTGCCAACAAGTGGTCTCAGAATACTTAAGGCCAACAAGATCTATTTTGGTTGAGCTTCAATTTTTCATTCATTAAGGAGGATGAAATATAAGTTAATGCTTTGTGAAAAAGATTAAAAAATTCATTCTAAAAGCTTTTTTTTTCGAAGTATTTTTCTAAGAAAATAAGTTGGCCTTTTATGCCCAAACGACGTGCACCAGCTTTGAGACGACTTTTTAAAGCCATAAAACATATAAAAAGGGCATAAACACTAATGGGAAGTTTGATTAACACTGAGCTAATGAAAACCCTACCTTAAAAGGGCTAGGTAAACCATTACAAATAGGGAACAATTAATAACATATAATTAACCTAAAATTAATAATTAATTATTTATTTAGATTAATTAAGAGATAATAAAAATTTTATCAAGATAATTCTTTCATTGCTATTAAGTTATGATAATTATTAATATAGCAACAACAATAACAACAAGTCTTTATCCCACTAAGTGGGGTCGACTAGTCATTTTTATCAAATGTGTCCTATGGAGTGACATATTTTCATTTAATTCTAATAAATATTATAATAAATGTTATATTATAAATATTTTCATTTTATCATATTACCTTAATAAAATATCCATATAGTGCGTCATTTACAGGGAACGTCCTAGATTGACACAATGATTTTTATTAACTTAATAAAAATAAAAAATATGACACTTGATTGTACATAATAAAAAAACTTAGTATGATTAATATAATGTTTTATAAAGATAATTATGATACTTAAGCATTAAATAGCTTAATTACTCATAATTAAATAAACTATGATTAATAAGATATTTTATTAAGATAATTCTATTGTATTTAAAAATTTATACTACTTTTAATTAGTTAAGGTTTAAATAATATTACTTAATGATAATTCATGTTTCATTGTAATTTTGATACAGGTTATGTTAAACAAATGAATTTATTTAAAAAATGCTACAAAACAAATAGATCCTATGTGAAATGTATTAGCTTCGACTCAAGCCCCAATCAAATAGATCTTATGTGAAATGCTGGGAAACGGGCAAAAACTATAGAAACTTATAAGAGAAAAAGGATCAGAGCACAAAAACGCTCAATAATGTTATACAGTTTAACTCAATTAACGGCTATATTTTGTTGTCAGTGCAGATTTCACTATTGATTGTGGAGAAAGATAACCCCCCTCTCTTTTTATAAGGTCCACCACTAGCCTTGTCAAATGTGTTTTCTTCAAGGGTATTTTTTTATGTGAAGTTAAGGATTTGAGTGGTATACATATAAATATGAATGCTTGGATGTTAGATATATAAATAAAGAAAAATTGTGTAGTATGAATGTAAATGTGCCCCTTAATATATGAACGAAGATCCCGTAATAAAAAACCGAAAACAAAATTACATGCATATGGATTTACATATGTGACACCCAAATTTTGATATTTACACTTACAGCACATTGATGTCATAAACATATGCATCAATTTGTATATTAAAATCAGTAAAACAATAGCGCAGGAAGAGTAAAACCTGATGAGCAATGCACTCTTCAACTTCTCCTGCCATGATTCTCCAGACCGAAAAATCTATGAAAGTAGAACACCTGTAAATATCAAAATAGTTAATATTCCGGAATGAAAGAAACTCTTCTTCCTCCCCAAATTTCCTCTCCAGAAAGCAGCACCATATCACTACAAATTACAACAATGGTCTCCTTTAAATAATCAGATGCCAATTTGTTGGTCAACAAAGCATGCTCTATCAAACCTCTAGCTATCAATTTTGTCAAAACGGTTTCTTATCGCGATGAATGAGTATGAAATCGAAGCTCAAGCCGACGTAGAACTCAGTACATACAGTCCAATTACAGAATAACGACTTCCTACAAAACAAGAGAAAGAAATCGATACCCCGCCGAGTCTCCTTCCTTACGAAGGGGTTCGAAACCCTAACTCAAGAAGGAACCTCAGATTCACCATTTCAATGGAATCTTCTCCCACTCCGAACCAAATAACACGAAACAGAGCTCGATCGGAAGTGCTCCACTTGATCTTTGCAGCAAACTACTTAGTGGATCTTATTTTCACTGAAATCATAGTAGCTAAAACCAATGAAGAAGAGAGTACCGTCGTCTCACGAGATTGAGCTTCCGAAACCCGTGCCTTCTCTCTCTATACAGTGTCCGTCTTCTTTGTCTTCATCTAGTCAGTTGAATCACTTCCTTTTAACCTATTATTATAATATTAGGAAATTTACATAGTTTGCACATAGTTTTATGTATTTACATTTCTTAGACTTACATTTTTAAACTTACTTTCTTGTGCTTTAAAACTATGCATAATAATGACTTTCTATTTTTAAAAATGAAAACAATGCACTTTTCATGTGATATTAAGGATTTGGGTGTTATGTATGTAAATATGAATGTTTATGTGTGAGATATGTAAATAAATAAAAATTATGTGCCACGTATGTAAAAGCCACTATAATGCTTTAATTTTTGTTGCAACTATTAATTCACGTATGTAAAAGCCACTATAATGCTTTAATTTTTGTTGCAACTATTAATTAAGTAATAGGAAGATTTATGTATAGTATACTTCATTATTATATACTTATTTATCTATATATGGAAAAGTGTATTTCACGTTTTAGAAGTTACGATAATTATATTATTTATGTGATACTTAAGATTTGAGTGTTATAAATATAAAAATTTAAATTTAAATGCCAAATATATAAATATTTAAGAATTGTGTGGGCATGTATGTGATTGGCTCATAATTATTTTATAAATTTTCTTAAATATTTTAGCAAAAAATGACAAATTTTATGGTTTATAATTTAATTATGGATTTGCACTTTTATTTTTTTAATTAATTATTTGCGTCATTTTTTTAATAATTGATTTATTGTTATTTCAATCTTAATTGTTTATTGATCTCCTAATTTTTGTATTTTTTTTTTATAAATTTTGAATCTTTTTTTATTTTGTTAACAAATCTTTTATATTTCTATTAAAAACATTTAATTCTATTTTTATAATCTTATTTTTAAACTTAAATAATAGATATTTTTACTATTTTTATATAATCTTTAATTTTTAAACTTTAAACATGTGTAATTTTATAAAATATATTTTTCCCAACAAATTTTTACGATATTATTTTTACTATATAATTCTTCAATGGTTCCTACTTATCTTAATTATTTAGTCTTAATTTTGAAGTTATATCCCATTTATTTTGAATTTTTTATACTATTAACCATAATACATGAATTTATTATATTTCAAGTTTATGTTATCTAAGAATATTAATCATTAATTAATGACATCCTAATCATAAAATAACATACCATACATTCATATTTTAGTCACTATTTTATATTAGGAAATCATTAAGAAAATAAAAGCCTTGCAATTTTGAGTGAGGAAGGTTGGCCACAAAATTTGCTACTTGTAAGATAGGTCCACTCAAACAAGAAAATATTACATTCATTGTTTGGACATTGGGCAACAATATGGATCGCACCACACTGTAAACCACACGTCCAGTTTATCACACGTAATTTTTCTCGACTCAATCATGTGGTTATCAAAGGCTAGCCAACCATTTGGCAATGAAATTTTAAGAGAAGTCTTTGATTAATGATTGGTGTAGAATGTGTTTTTTATTTTTTATTTTTTATTTTTTATTTTTATTTTTTTGCAGTTGCTTGTTTGGACGTAGGTACATGTAGAATCTTTGTTGTCAATGCTCAATCATTGTGTTTTGACCATAACCACGCGACCATCATGGTATATCCAGCATTGTTTTATCATCATAATCTAGCTGTCATAACTCGATTATTATTATTCAATAATTATCATTTAAGAAGACATACTTTGATCGCCTTGATTTAATCATTATCATCTGACCACCATCATCTGTCCATTATTACTCGATAATAACTGTCTAATCATTGTTGTCATGCTAACACCTTATGATTATCTTCACCATCCCTCTATTATATTTAGCTCTACTAAAATTATAGAAAATTAGGGTTAAGTGCATTATTTATAAAAAAAATATTTTCTTATTGACTAAAAGGCATTTAACTCTCAAGTTTGTTGTTGTTGCGAGATGTATATATACCAGTTGATGTAGTATATATATAAATCACACAGAAAAATGATCGAAGAAGTGAAAAATAGAATGAGAAAAATTCACACCAGAAAAGAAAACACAGATTTATGTGGTTCGGCAAATTGTCTACGTCCAAGGAGTTGTGGAGGATTTTACTACTTGAGAAAATTTACACCAGTCGATCACCTCGACTTACAAGAGGAATCTCTCACTTTCACTTCGTTGTTCTCTGTTCTTCTCTCTCTACACCGAGATGCACCGAAGAAACTCTACACCGAGATACACTGAAAAAGACAAACTTACAAGAGAAATAAACTCAATTTCTCTTCTGTCGCAAGCCACCAAGAAGAAGCTTAAGGAGAACAATCTTCTTTTTCTTCCTTCTTCTTCCTTCTGCCGCAAGGAACTACTCCTCCTTGCACTTCTCTTCTTCTGCCCCGAGGAAACCTTCCTCTATCCCGAGGAAACCGAAGAAGAACTCAAAGCGTGACTACAAAACCCAAGGAGAGTCATTCAAAGCTTTTTATCACGAACAGGAGGGAGCAAAGAGATGCTTCACTTCACAAAAGAGGAAGGCGAGAGTGATTATTTTGTGAATTGTGAAGAATGAAGAAGTGTGACTCTCCAAAGCAAAGTAACTGCCCAAGCATAGTGGACCGGGCTCCACTATTTCTAACAATTCTCTCACTTGAAGACAGGTACACGGGCTGCAACATCTCCTTCCTCAAGCTGATATTCTCCACTAGCGGTGTCGCCTTTTTCTTTAACATGTATCCTCCACCTTGAATCCTCCACCTCTGTAACTCAAAACCTATGTATTTACTCCAAAAGACTAACTGAAGCTATGCACAACTTCAGTTTCTTAAGAGTAACACCCTCAGTTAACACATCATCAGGCTCCACATAGCTTTGCACCTCCAAGTTATTTTCTGGGTCACTCTTGTCTCTTCTTACAACTCCCACTGTATGGGCAACAATCTGCATCTGCTGAAAGCATTTTTCAACAAGTCTAGCCTTGTACCTCTTACTGACATCACGCTCAGTCTTCACCTGATATACTCACTTGTTGTGCAATGTCTTCTTCCCATGTGGAAGTTATGTCAGCTCCCACTTGCTTGAACTTTCATCTTGGAAAATTTCTTCATAGCTCTGTGGTTCTTCAACATCTGTCTGTGGAACAATAAGAATGGGTGCCCCAGATCTACTTTCCTCTTCATTTCCATCACTGCGGCCCCTGGTAGATTTTTTATCACATTCAAAGCCCATTAATCCAATATCAAGTCTTCAACAAAACTATAAACTGCCAACAATAGTGCATCATGTGATTCTTCAGATACCACATTTGCGCTATCATTCTCCATCTTCTTAGGATTCCTGCAGTTCTTCTTTATGCGGTCAGCATTGCCACAATTCCAATAGGTTGTCTGCTTACTAAACTTTGATTTTGATCTCCCAATACTTGAGTTATTGTCATGTCATCTCCCACTGAAATCAACATTCAGTGCCGAAATCGAACCTGAGACATCGCCAGAATCATTTTTGCGAACTTCCTCAACCAAAATCAAATCACGAATATTAACGTATTTCAATTTAGATTTACCTGTAGAACTGCTAAATGGTATCCTCATGACTTCCCAACTATCTGACAATGAAACAACAAGATTAGTGCATATTTCTCATCATCAAAATCAATTTTCACAAACGATAATTGATTTGTGATAGTATTAAAAATATTCAAGTGTTAAGCAACATAAACACATTCCGTCATCTTCAAATTGAATAACTTCTTCATTAAATGCACATTGTTATTCGCCGATGATTTTTCATACATATCTGATAAGCCTGTCATGAGATCTGCAGTCGTCCTTTTCTTGACGACAATGTGTGCAACAGACCTCGATAGGGTCAATCAAAAAACCCCAAAACTTGTCTTTCCAACAAATTTCATTCAGTTTCATCCATCATTTCAGGTCTTTTCCTCAATAACGGAAGATGAAGTTTCTTCCCATAAAAATAATCCTCTATCTGCATCTCCAATAACCAAAATCTGTGTCATCAAAATTCTCGATCTCTGAACCCTTCACTTCACCTTCATCTGCAGTCATTATTCTTCCTCAGATCCGAAACCACGCTTTGATACCAGTTGTTGTTGCGAGATCTAGATGTACCAGTTGATGTGGTATATATATATATATATATATCACACAGGAGAATGATCGACAAAGTGAAAAATAGAATGAGAAAAATTCATACCAGAAAAGAAAACACAGATTTAAGTGGTTCGGCAAATTGCCTGCGTCCACGGAGTTGCAGAGGATTTTACTACTAAGAAATTTACACCAGTGTATCACCTCAACTTACAAGAGGAATCTCTCACTCTCACTTCGTTGCTCTATCTTCTTCTCTCTCTGTTCTTCCCTTTCTACACCGACATGCACCGAAGAAACTCTACACCGAGATACACCGAAGAAAACAAACTTACAAGAGAAATAAACCTAATTTCTCTTTTATCACAAACCACCAAGAAGAAGCTTAGGGAAAACAATCTTCTTCTTCTTCCTTCTTCGTCCTTCTTCTTCCTTCTTCTTCCTGCTCCTCCTTGCACTTCTCTTCCTCTGCCCCGAGGAAACATTCCGGAGGAAACCAAGAATAACTCAAAACGGACTACAAAACCCAAGGAGAGTCATCCAAAGCTTTTATCACGAACAGAAGAGAGCGAAGAGATGCTTTACTTCACAAAAGATGAAGGCGGGAGTGGTTATTTATGAAGAGGTGTGACTCTCCAAAGCAAAGTAACCGCCCAAGCATAGTGATCGGGCTCCAGTGTTTCTAACAAAGTTAACAATGTTAAAAAAAATTTAAAAAAAATAAAAAAACAAAAAAAAAAAATATTGCTTGAATGGGGAGGATTTTTCTATCTTATGATGCATATAGGGCTATTAAAAAAACTCGTTGTTTGTAAAAAGCTCGTGTTTGGCTCGTTCATTAAGTAAACATGCAAAACACGAACAACTCGTTATTCGCTTATTCAGTCCGGGTTCGAATCCAACACTTCATTTATTTTTTTCAATTAATTTTATTGAGTCAATTTCAAGTCAGACACGAACAAGAATGTTTAAATAAAGCCGAACACAAATACACTGTTCACGAGCCAATTTCAAACACGAGCTGGTTTCAAACTCGAGTAATTTTGAATAAGTCGAACATGAGACAAGCCTAAGCTCTCTCAAGCTCGGCTAGTTTACAACCCTATTCAGAGTTGATTGAAGTCATATATGATCTCAGAGTATAAGAGTTAGAAATATTATTATCTTATTTGATTATTGTTATTATCATCATTTGGAGATCATAAGAGCATAGATGGCGACGTCCTTAAATTAATTTGAAACTATCTTATATATTATATATTTACAATCTCACCTATAGAAAAAAGAGATACCATTTGGCATAACCAAAACAAATGAAATTACATAAAGTTTGCACATATTGCAAAAAAGGACAAAACTATTATGGATTTGCACAAACTTTTGTCTCATCTCATCTATATAAAATTAGATCAACCAAATAGGTTTAACAATTTATATAAGACAATTACATTTATATTTTAAATAATTTTCTTTTATTTTTAAAGTCAACAAGATTCCAAAACCATGTCTCCATATGTTGCGCGAATATTTCATTTGTTTGGGTCTATTTTAAAATTATAGTCTTAATCCTAAGTATGAAAACAAACATTGCATTAAAATAATTTATTAAAATTTAATTGATTCCCTTTCAAGCCATTTGTTCATACTATAAACCCTCTTTCCTAAATGGTCAAAGTCTTCAATTTGGTCACCAAATCATAAATTAAAATATATTTGCAATTAATATTTTAAGATGGTTCATAATTAATATATTTGATACATCACCAACAAATTTTCATCGTCCCGCATGAATCTCAAAGTATAACACAAATTTTAAAATAATATTTTAAGCAAGAAACATTTAAATCTTGATAAAAATTCATCAAGAGCTCTGATTTCAACAAACTTATAGTCAAACTAACCGACTCAATGAGATAGACCTAATGATATGAAAATTACTCTCCAATTCAAGTTAAATCAAGCTCAGATCAAGTCATTAAACCATCATTGGAAGATTTCTGGACACATTTGGAAGGTCAAACAGATGTCGACACTGGCAAGTTTATACTCGAATTAAGCGACTCGACAAGATGAATCCAACGAGCCCAAGATCACTCAATTCTGACATCGTTAAGGCACTCAAGTGTACATTAAACGCGACATGATCGAAGAAAACTCTCTAAACCGTCCGATCAAAATGATTGATATTCCTGTATTAATTGCACCCATAATACTATAAATAGACCCCCACCCCTCACATGGAAAGAAACTAAAGTCTAGAGAGAAAGTCTGAGGCATTGAGGAGAAGCTGCAGGTCGACCACCGTCGACCTCCGACGACCACAGTCGACTGTCGTCGACCTCTAACAACCCTCATCAACTACCACTAATCACCATCGATCACCACCAACTAAATGCTGTCAGTTGACGTTGTAATCTAAAAAAATATAGTTACAATTTCCCGTCTGTGGGACAAGAGATTCCTATAATCAACAATCAATAGTAGATTTCCGCAACTGAACCAGACCCCGTGGTTTTTCTCTTACGGGTTTTTCACGTAAAAACTTATGGAGTCATCACCGCTTGTTTTTTCTTTCATTTATGTGTGTGTTGAACTTTCGTACAATGCTAAGACGATAGTAGTCCCGACCCGCCGTGAATTTCATAGCGCGCATCAATATTATCTATGAATAAAAAATTTGATTTAAGTGGATTTGGGCAATAATTTGTATATTTTTTACCTATTGAACCCTTCACCTTAATTTCCATCAAATGAAATAAAAAGATAAATGTTGCTTTAGTACTTTATTTATTTTTTAAATTTATTTTAAATTAATGATTATAGGGAATAATACGGCCGTTGAGAAGCTTCCTAACACAAGCCATTTAGTAGCTAGGAAGTAGTTAACATTAGGAAGATTTACAAGCATGCCATTTAATTTCTATGTATTTACATATCTACACCTTAACTTCAATTCTTATTATATATATGTCTCCTTATAAATTATGCATGCAAAAATAGCACTTTTACTTCTTAAGAGCTAATATGGTAATATTTTTTTGATGTGATATGAAAATTTTGGATAATATAAACTAAAACAAAAAGTTTATATGTTAGATATGTAAATACATAAGAATTCAGTGGTATATATATGTAAATGTCTTTATATATTAATATAATATCTACTAATTATCAAGCAATGTTATAAAATTATATTATAGAAATATTATATCTATCCATTCCTCTTTGTGAGCTCCTTCCGTGAGTTCCTTCCTAAGCCATGCATGAATTTAGTAAGTTCAATGTACCTTAATAATTGCATGATAAGCATATTGTCACAGACAAACTGTACCTTAATAATTGCATGATAAGCATATTGTCACGGACAAACAGTCTCATATCTTAGGTTAGGGTGCAATTATTAAGGTACATTGAACTTACTAAATTCATGCATGGCTTACACCTACAAAGGCTCTTTTGGGAGTTGACAAGTGGTATCAGAGCAGATTACTGTCTGTCAGGTGTGTGGATTCTCCATGGTTCAGTGGGACCCTCGGTGAAGCTGATCCGTGACAAGGGCATCACGTGATTGGGTGATTGGGTGGAGGAGAATGTCACGGGCAAAAATTCCCACATAGGCTAGGTGGGTGTAGGGCCGAAAAGTAGTATTTAAGTCTTGGGCTACCCGCCACACACAAAGGAGGTGACAATATGCTATGTTGCCTAACTAGGCTCAATTTCTTCAATTTTTTTTATTTTTAAATAATTCATTAAATCATTTTAAATTATGGAAATACATATGAAATCAAACAAAATTATTAAATTTTAATCAGAGAAATACTTCTCATGCGATTATCCTCATCTAATAATTTCATAAGACAATTAATAAATTAAAGTTTTTTTAAAAAATTGAAATTCAAAATGAGCGATGAAAATTTTAACTTGGAAAAAAAAATAAAAAATTAAATATATTATTATTATTTTAAATCTAACGGCTTGGAACAGAGAGATGACAACCTTGTAATTACGATGTACACTACGAACATTTCATGAAATATGAGGGAATTGAGCTAATTTTAAAAAAAATATTTAAAGTCCTCCTTTCCTTAGTTCTGTACTCATGCAAGTAAGGCACCCTTCACCCAGACAAATTTATTTACACTATAAGTTATAAAAATATAATATTTTGTACAACAAATCAACTATATTCTACGACTTATGTCTACCATGCCCATTAAAAAATTGGTTGAATTTTATAGGTATAAGAGTTATTTTTGTATAGCCTTATCGAACTTAGTTGAAGAGTGTGACAAGGTGGACTGTCGAATTCCCTTGCCGAGCTGTGCCACTAAGCTGACAAGTTTATAAATAGGAGTAGCCAAGTACTAGTCACCAAGCATGAGTCGAATACCAACAACCAGGCGTGAGTTATGAATTCGCCCACTGCGATATGCTCAACACGTTCACCCAATGGGCTAGATCCACCTCAATGTCTAAAAGATCGGCTTTGTTAAGAAGGGCAACTAGCTTCAAAAATGAATAGCTCTATGATGGGTTATCGTTAAGGCTGAGTAGGCGTTCACCCAATGGGCTAGATCCACCTCAATGTCTAAGAGATCGGCTTCATTAAGAAGGGCAACTAGCTTCAAAAATGAATTGC
Organism: Phalaenopsis equestris; assembly: GCF_001263595.1. Taxonomy (NCBI): domain Eukaryota; kingdom Viridiplantae; phylum Streptophyta; class Magnoliopsida; order Asparagales; family Orchidaceae; genus Phalaenopsis; species Phalaenopsis equestris. Next base: position 1,773,860 of record NW_018164496.1, read on the forward strand.
TCTATGATGGGTTATCGTTAAGGCTGAGTAGGTCGATCAATAAAGGTATGTTCCAATGAGTTTTTTAGGGACTAAGTGTCGAGATGTGGTGCTCCCTTTCCTAAAACTCTTTTCTTGGGATCCAAAATTTTGAAAAATAGGTGTAAAGTAATAAAGGATTTATACATTTGTTTTACACAGGGAGTTTGATTTGAGTCGTGAAATTTTGAAATATTTGAAATTCATTATGGAATTCATTCTCAATGAATTTAGATCAATTCATCTCATTTTTTGTAAATCTCAATTACACCACAAAGAATGAAGCTTAATTAGCAACCCTGCAGTGATAAAATATTTCATACGGACACTGCACGTCCGGACTGCAAACCACTGGACGCCAAGTCAACATACACCTCATCAACAGACGACATGACGGTTGGTGGTTGACGATCCGGACAGACATCAGAATATTTTTCATCTATAGTCATTTCCCACAAAACTATCCACCATCATTGTTGACTAACCGTCATTTCCTCTGCCCATCCTTGCTGGCTGTCACCGTGGCCTATCCACCATTATCACAAAACATTGATTTCATCTTTTAGGGTTCCAATCCAAATATTTATAAAGGGGGGGGGGGGGGGTTGGTGGGCCTCTGAACTGAAACATTTAAACCAGTCACCTGATACCAGAGTGGCCTGGACTGGCATTCTATCAAACAGCAGTGAAATCAGAAAACTTCTATATAAAACTGCATCTAATTATTTACCTGCTCCCAAATCTCATTCCTCCTTAAAATTTTCACAACTCAGAGCCAAAGAAGATGAAGAAGAAGGAGGCATTCAAAGATCATTTTAGAGGAACCTCAGACTTGCAGGTTTTGAGAGGAATCTCAGATGAAGTGCAGACCAAAGCTCTCTGCTGCAGATGCCTCAAGCTCTGCTCCATGCTCACCTGCACCATTTCTGCGAGCATCTTCTTCGCCTTCCCCGCGCAGTCTTCGCCCTCCATTCCCGACACGATCGAACAGACAATGTTCTCCAATGCGTCGGCTTCCAGTTCCGATCTCTGGTACGGAGACTTCCTCAGCAGATGCAGGAGTTCCTTGGCTTTGATTCGAGACCTCGGCGTTCCATGAACCGTGAGCTCCAGAAGACCAGGAATCGCCCCTTCTTTCAGAATGATCTCTCTGTATCTATTTCTATCGCTCTCACACATGGTCAGAAGGGCCCCGACCGCGTGCTCCCGGCCATGGAGGGAGCCTTCTTCGAGAACTTCGACGAGCGAGAGGACGCCGCCTTGCTCGGCTGTTAAGGCAGCCCTTCCTTCGTCGTAAGCGAGGAGGGATTCGAGGATCGCGCAGCACTTGTCTGCGGTTTTGGAGGATTTGTTGCAGGTCTTGAGGACGGCGATCAATGGGGGGATTGTGTGTGATTTGAGGATGGTTTCGAGGTTGGAGGAGATTGTGGAGAGATTGTAGAGAGCCATGATGGCGTCGATCTTGGCTTGCGGGTTGCCGTTGATTAGAGTATCGATAAGGAGAGGGATGGCGCCGCAGGAGCTGATGATGGGCTTGTTGTGAGAGGTGGCGGAGAGGGTGAGGAGGACGGCGGTGGCGTATTCCTGCAAATTTGAATTTTTTGATTGGAGGAAGGTGATGATGGGGTCGAGTGCGCCGGCATCAACGATCTTGATCTTGTTCCTGCAACGAAAAATAGGGTGAGTTCTGCTTCAAATCATCAAGGACTGATAAAATAGAGAAGATGAAACATACAAAAATACATTAATGATGTGGAAGATTTACATAAATACCAATTTATTCTTTTGTATTTACATATCTGACATAAAGATTTCATTTTTACATACATACCAGCTTGCCTAAGCATGAAGAGGTGCATTTCATTTTATAAAAGCTAGAATGGTGGTATTTTTTATGTGATATGAAATATTTGGGGGGTATAGATGTAAAAAAAACAAAATTTGGATGTTATAGATGTAAAAACATAAGAATTGGGCGGCCGGTATGTAAATGCCTCTAATTTGAAAACAACAACTTTAGTCTCTTAAATGTATCATATAATAATGCTAACACCTATGCTGAGAAAAGAAGATAGGAAAACAAAAAAAATTGCATTAAAACATTGAATAATTCACAGATATGGCCTGATACTTGATTGAGTTTGTATAAGTTGTTTCTTCATAGGACATTAATTAGGCTCTATAACTCGACAGAGGAGACTAATTTCTTGACAAAAGTTCTTACAGGAGCTTCAAAGAAAGCTACTTTAAAGCATGAAATTTTGGTAAATGTAAATTGGCCTTAGAGAAAAAATGGAATTATACTCCTAAATGCATGCAATCAAAACAAGCAATGCAAGTTAACTTTTTTGTAAAATCGTGTAAAAAATTTCTAATTCAAATTCATAATATCAAAGCATCAAGAGATTTACTAGTCAGGCTGTAAAAAAGATCGTCATTCATGATCAGTGCATGTTTGATTTGTTCGTTAAGCAAATGAGTCAAACACAAATAATTTTTTTTATCCCTATTTTCAAACAAACAAGCCAAACACAACTAAACTTTTGTTTGATCGTATTAGACTCTTTTTTTACTCAAATTAATTAAATAATTAAATAAGTAATAACACTATGGTATTATTATAATAAATTTTTATGCGGCATTTAAAAAAAATGTTAAATTTTGTTAATTCTCAAATCATCTTAGTTAATTTTGAGCCAATCACGTGCGGAAACGAATCAAAGAATTGGAATTGAGCCGAACATGAACATGCATGCTATTCAAGAGCCATTTCAAACAAGTCGAAAACAAACAAGCATAAGCTCTGCTCTTGTACACCCCTATTTACTAGTCGATGAATCTAAAGATAAAAAAGCTCTTTTGCTTAAATTCAATCTAAAAAATATATAAAAGATCAAAATCCCAACAACATGGCAACTTTTTAATCCTTAATCACATTTATTCCGCGTAAATTGTCCCATACAAATATAGCATAATTGAGGGAGAAAAACACAAATAAAGTTTATGTCTAAAGTTCAAAAGAGGAGCTCAAAAGAAAAGGAAATGATATCAGGCATCAATATAAAAATTAATATTTAGAAGGTTTTTTTAGGCAATGACGATAGAGGAGGAATATTTTACCATAAAGGGATAGTACAATTATGGGTGAACTTTAGGTGAAAAGAATAAATTAACATAAATTAATTTCCCATTTTCAGGCTGTAAATGTGAAAGCAAAAGTTGCTCAGAATTTAAGCATGAAGGCCCCACTCATCATCATCATTTTTCAAGTTTTTACAAATCAATACAAGGGCATTTACATACCATTTACATATCTAACCCCTAAACATTCATATTTACATGTATGTCACTCAAATCTCTAACATTACATTAAAAATACTATAATCATTATCTTTTAAAAGTGAAATACACATCTTCATGCATGGGTTTATGACCCCAATACATTATAGATGTAAATATCACTTTTTAGGTGTTAGATATGTCAATACATAAGAACCGTGTGGTATGTATGTAAATTTCCCTTTGATTAATCCCATCATTATCAAACAATCCACTTTTAGGGAGTGTTTGGCTGCCTATAAAATTTACATTAAATGGGATTTAGTAAATCAAGTAAATCCGGATTTATCAAATCTAAATGCGATAAATCCAAAATAATTATTTTTTTTCAATTTAAAAATAAATCCATTAAATTCGTTAATCGTGTTTGACACAAATCCATTCATGTCGTTTCTTCCCAAGCTAAACCCGTTAAATCCACGTAATTATCAGTTTTAACAAATCCAAATTTACGTTAAATCGTGCATAAATTATGCTCGAATTTGGCTACCAAACACCCCCTTAATGTAACTAATACAAAATCATAATAAAGCTTGCATTTAAAGCAACTATATTCTTATAATAACCAATAAAGAATGATTATCATTTGCTTGATTAATATCCATGTGGAGACATAATACAGTGGAAGGAAAAAAAAATGCAGTTTTTACCTAAACTATTTCATTATTACAACTCACTAGGATTTCTTAGCAAATATCACCTCAGCTTCTTTTCAATAATTTCAAAGTAGATCAGTAGGTAAAATTATGAAAATATTTTGACTAAAAATTTAAATTGATTGGGATGAATTTTTTATTTATTGAATTTACTTTTATTGGATTAGTTCGTGCATTGCACTCATCTCAAAGCAAATCTAATGATTATAAAACCCATTTCTAACCTATTAAGAGATTTTTACGCTGACTACTAACAAAAATCAAAAGCTCTAACTCAAATCCCATGTTTAACTACCCTAAACATATCAATTAACAAAAAAAAATTTACAAATTTGTTCGAATTGTAAAAATTAATCATCAAGAAAAGCATGAAAGAGGCCAATTCTTTACAATCATAAACATTGATTTCAACTTATCCCCCTCCGCAATAAACTTACACCTAGATCAACACAAATCCACAGTAAACCAGTACAAATCAATCAAGAATGGCAAGACCCCAAACCAAATCACCTCTGGTTTTTTGAGAGCTAGAATTAGAAAAGCAGGGATGGCAGCCAAACCGCACTCTGGTTTCTCATGTTCGGCTTGTTGGTAATTCAAATTAAGAGATTGAATCCGATTCAAGAAAACTCAAATCATATGCATCAATTGCTGAAATCAAATCTATAACCTAACCCTGCTTCGAGAATCCTCTAGCTATCAACCCAGAAAACACATAAAGATCAGTTCTACACAATCACAACAACAAAGATTTCCACACATTTTCCAAGCAAAACTATACCTAAATCAGCAGGA
>NW_018164496.1:1778677-1786665 GCF_001263595.1 Phalaenopsis equestris
TAAATCAAAAGAGTAGAAACCGAATCGTGGAGGGGGAAAACCAAAAACCCAAATTACCTCTCATCTTTCACGGCGAGATTGAGAAGAGCCAAGATGGCGACCTCCACACAGTCTAAATTCTCATCCCGCAGCATCGCAACCAAGGGTTCGATCGCGCCGGCGAGGTGGCGGCGGTGCCTCGCCGACGTCTTCGTCAGCTGGCGAATCTCCCTCGCCGCATCCATCCTCGTTTCTCGATCCTCCCCCCTCACCCTGCTCACAATGGCCTGCAGGGCCTCCCCCGACGCCGCCCTCATGCCGGAAACCTCGCCGGCGGCGAGCCTCCCGGAATCCATTACCTTCTTCGGCTTCAGCCGACTTCGATCAACATTGGAAACCTCGCCGACGGCGAGCCTCCCGGAATCCATTGCCTTCTTCGGCTTCAGCCGATTTCGATCAACATCCTTCGATCAACATTGAACTCCAAGGGGCTCTTATATGACCCCTGCCGTCAGACTTAACAGCGCTTGTAACTGTTAGTTGGCGCTATGTATTGGTTAGCTTGAATTTGAAATTATTTTTTTCCTCTTTGTGGGGGTCCACAACTCCTTGCACTGAAATATACGCAGGGCAGTTAAAAATTCTTTTTTGTTGGAGTATATAAAAATGTACCTGTGATCTTGGTGCGATCTAACGGTTAAGATCGTAGAAAATATGATAAAGAATAATACGTTTGTTTGAGCCATCTGCAGTAATCTGTTGATAATCTAAGTGTGATGGTTATTATAAATTTTTATTTTTTTGAAAAAATAAAATCACTGTCAAAAAGCTTCCACCGCATCTAGATATGTGCGGTGTGAAAACGCGTTTTCAAAACGCATAAGTTGTCAAAACACAATTTACTCAAACAGATCATGTGTCTTTTTAAAACGCCACTGCACCAAATAAGCTGTCATAAAATGGCTCTAAGCGACTCACTTATTCGATAGGATGCAGCTGTTCGAGCTAAAGCCAAAGGCCAATCGAACCAGAGAGATTAGAAGACCTACTGATGACAGCAATTAATATTTTCTCTATAATAAAGATTAAGTGCTAATACTAAATTAACAAACATAATTATATCCAAAAATAAAAAATAAAAAAAAAACATAAAAAAATTCAAACGATCAATTGACGGCGAGAAGCGCCGACCAACGGAGGAAAATAAGGTTCGCGTGCTGATGCGTCCTTAGGATTCCACGTGTCTCATGAAATTTTTATTAAACGAAAACTATTTTTAAAAAACATTATAGAAATTATTTTTCCCAAATCCAATATTTTAGAAGGCTTTATAAATAATTTTAATAAGACTGCGTGACATGAAAGGAAATAAATAATTATAAGATTTTCTAAATATTTTTTTTTCCTTCCGCATTAATTAAATCTTGCTAAAGTCTTCTGCTTTTGGCAAACCGCACGATTAAGGAAGAATTGTACGATTTTAATTATTAAAAAAATAATTTGGGCATTTACATGTATACCACCAAAATTTCTATGTATTAAGTGGTAAGAGAATGCATTATTTTTAGTATTTTTGTTTAATTATTCTATAATATTTACAAAAGGAGGATAGAAATAAGGTTAATTAGAAAGAAATATTAATAGAATGGCATATATTTTGAGGAAATCTAATGAGCAAAAAATTACAAAGGAGTGAGGCTAAGGAGGGCCTACATACAGAAGACCAAGAGGCAAGGGCCCATAAATAGAAAACCAAAGGTTCATCAATAGAAGATTAAGGCCCCGTGTGGGATCACTTTTAGTTTTATATTTTTCCTCGCTCGCCGCTAGCTGGCACAGTCTGTCGGCAATCGCCAACCCGCAGCCGACCCCCTGTCCCTAGGTGCCCGCCACAGTTGGTCTTATGTTGCCCCCCTGACCACAAATAATGCTTCATACTGTGTGGAGCACGTAATGGGCGACAAAGCTTAATACTTTAACACATGTGAACCCAACTATTTTATAAAAATGTATAATTTTTATAAATTAAAAAAATAAAAATACCTAATCAAACATGTTTTTTACATATATACATTTTTTAAAATAAATAAATCATCACAGTATCAAATACATTTTATAAAAACAGAAAAAATAGACTGAAAACAAAAGACAAAAAAAAAAAGAAAGTTATCTCGAACAGAGCCTAAGTGTCTATTAGTAAAAGACTAAGAGTTCACGAGTGGAATACCAAAGACTTATCAAATCAGGTGCAACCTCCCTAAATCGGGGTTAGAGGCCGAACAAGCCAAATTCGTAGGAACTAAAGTCTAAAAGCCTATCCAGCCAAATATAGCCATTGACCAATCTCTCGTCATTACCCGATTCAATGGAAGAATGAAGCATCGTTTTCATTATCCTATAAACAATAACCAACAACAAGGCTAGCATAGTCGACCGACAAATCTAAGTCGATTGAGTCAAGTTTCATTGACCTAAAAACCTTTAAAACTTGTCTTATAAGTAAAGGAGAACTAACATATCTTGTTGAAATAAGACCATCTAAATTTAACTGGCCGAGTCAATGCTCTCTTTAAAACTTGGTTAAATATGTAATTTCTTGTATTGTACATTCTTTTCTATAAATAGAGGATTATTTTCTAAGAAAAAAACTAAACAATAATTCAAATTATTATTCATTACAATGCTCTTAACTCTTTGTTTCTCTCTCTCTTTCTCTCTCTCTCCATTCCTTATAAATTCCTTATAATTTGAGATTTAGCAGTAATAAGATTTTTCGGGTTTGATATATGTTTTAGCTTTGCCGTCAAGTAACGGCCGTTAAGGGCATCGGATGCTTATCTTTCCTTTACGGTTTTCCCATCACATGCAAAAATAAATAATTAAAAAAAAATATAAAAAAAAGGAAATAAGCAAAAGACGTGCACTTCACCGCAGAGGAAGTATTATGCGGAAATTCATCAACCATCCGTGTTTGGGTAGTTTTGTACGGATGGGATTGAAGAAGATCTTATTTCCGCATAGAACCTATATGCAGAATTCGGCATAGAGAGTTTAGTAGTCTTAAAAAGAGCGGGAAAAGAGATTACGTCTCCGGGCCGTAACATCATAGCATCTTTACGTGCACGCTTTGTGAAACGTGGCCGCTTTTTTAACGTGACACGTGGATTAATTGTGTTTGATATTTTTGACGACATGGCAGACTTTCATTGGATAAATATTTCAGAATTATTTGATGTAGTGGAAATTAAAGAGTGGAGGAGATCAAAAGAAAATAAAAATTGGACCACAAATTTGTTACAAATATATCACGCAATTAGTACGTATTTGCATATCTAACCCCTAAAGTTTGTTTTTTACATATATATATCATTTTACATAGGGCTGTCAATATGGCTCGACAACTCGTGTTTAGCTCGTTAAGAAACTCATGTTCGGCTCATTCGCTAAGTTAACGAGTCGAACACGAACAAAGATTTGTTCGTTCGTGCTCGGCTCGTTTTGGCTCGAAATTATATCTTTGATGAGTAGTATTTTTAAAAAGAATTAATTAACTGCAAGGCTACAAAGATTTATAATCAATTAAAAGTATTAATTAAGAAAATAGAATAAAAATTATTAAATTAGATTCAAATAATATTTCAATATAAACAATAATTTTTAAATCTTGTCAGAATCTTTAACATCTTATGACTATATGATTAGAGTTGTCAAAAACACTCTTTGTTCGTGAACGACTCTTGTTCAGCTCGTTAAGCAAGCGAGTCGAACACGAACACACTTTTTGAGCTCCAAATATAAACAAGCCTAACACGAGCTGAGCCTAGGCTCATGTTCGGCTCGTTTACACCCCTAATTTTACATATGATTGAGAAAACATATTTCAATATTTAAAAGTAAATAATATCAATATTTTTATGAGATAAAAATATTTGTGTGTTATAAATGTAAAAAATTAAAATTTAGATGTTAGATATATAAATACATAAATATCTTGTGGTGCACATGCAAAGGCAAGCCGCTTACATTTTTATAATGTAATTAAAGAGTTTATACATTCAAACAAAGTTCTAATATATATGTTGAATATAAAAACTTCTCCTATCACTTTAAAAGTTTTAAATGCTGACCACCCAAAACTTATTATTTACAAAATAAATCGCCATCTTTCATCTATTTTTCAAATTATCACACAAATATCAAAATTCGTCATAAGATTCCAACTCATATTTTTCATTTTTATGAAGTTCTCAATAGTTTAATCATGACACACGTAAATACATCAGTTGCGTGGTGCAAAAAATCACCATTGGATTAGTTTGCAAATATCAAAGTTTCAAGTGATCTATATGTAATTTTCTCTTAAAAATATCATGATATTGTAATAAGTCATTAAAAAATGTTTCATTGGCTTGATATTTTTTTTTTCACGACAATAAAAATTAGCATGACAAAGTATTGCTCTTTTTTTATTGACATATTATTAAATTAGCTAATTGTTGTATTATATGTCAAATAATATGTACAAGGAGATGATGGCTACACCATCATTTCTTAATATTTGAATTAGAGATAATATTACTAATTTTACATATGATTGAGAAAACATATTTCAATTTTTAACAGTTAATAATATTAATATTTTTATGAGATAAAAAATATTTGTGTGTTATAAATGTAAAAAACCAAAATTTAGATGCTAGATATATAAATACATAAATGATACATAAATATCTTGTGGTGCACATGCAAAGGCAAGCCGCTTACATTTTTATAATGTAATTAAAGAGTTCATACATTGAAACAAAGTTCTAATATATATGTTTGTTATGGTATGGCTCTTTTTTTAAAAAAAAAACCCGCCATCTTTAATTTATTTTTCAAATTATCACACAAATATCAAAATTCGTCATAAGATTCCAACTCATATTTTTCATTTTTATGAAGTTCTCAATAGTTTAATCATGACACACGTAAATACATCAGTTGCGTGGTGCAAAAAATCACCATTGGATTAGTTTGCAAATATCAAAGTTTCAAGTGATCTATATGAAATTTTCTCTTAAAAATATCATGATATTGTAATAAGTCATTAAAAAATGTTTCATTGGCTTGATATTTTTTTTTTCACGACAATAAAAATTAGCATGACAAAGTATTGCTCTTTTTTTATTGACATATTATTAAATTAGCTAATTGTTGTATTATATGTCAAATAATATGTACAAGGAGATGATGGCTACACCATCATTTCTTAATATTTGAATTAGAGATAATATTAAAAATGTTTTAATTTAGATGAATGCACAAACAATTTCTTTAATAGTATTGTAGATTAGAGATATAATGACCTTTTGGGGCAGCAGTGCGGTGGCGGTGAGACATAGCATCGTAGTTTTGTCTGTTTGGGTAAAACTTGTTTAGTAGTTCATTAAAAAGCTGCCGCTGAAATCTTTATTTTTCTACTGATTCGCTAGGTGCATGACACTTTTTTAGCTGCGGCTTAATTTTTTTTTTTTAAATTATAATAGTCTCCGCAGCTTTTTAAACATCATATTACTTTTCAAAAGCTTCAACCACACTACGTAGAAGTTATCTTAACTTGTATGAACACTCCACTCATACGCATAAAAAATTTAAATTTGTGTAGATATAAATGATATAAAATTGAACTTTTTAATGAAAAGAGGTGACAAACTATATGTTCATTTTCTTTTTTTGGATAATTACATACAGACCATCCCAAACATTGATATTTACAAACTTACCACGAAGGTGATTTTCTTGAACTGATAAACCTATGTATTTACGCGTGCCACGATCAAATTATTAAGAATCTGATAAAAATAAAAAATTTAGGTCGTGGTTTTACCATGAATTTTAATATTTAAGTGAGAATTTAAAAAACAGACAAAGAAGAGCGATTAATTTGTAAATAGCAAGTTTAGGGGGATCTTTATGCAATTGCCCTCTTGAATCTTATCCATTCATGATATGCCATGTTCTTTGAAACCAATATCAAATTGGAGGAACTAATAAAAAAATGTCCAATTTATAACTCTTAAGAATGTGGGACTAATTGAATTCAAAACAATGAAGTTGTCATTCATCTCATGAACAATCTTGTCTCTTAGTTTCATGGATGTGAATATATTGAGCTTATAAAGATGCCCTTTATGGTTGGATTCAAGCTCTTATCACTACATGCTTGAATGGATATATCCTAATATATTCTTCATTGGTCAAACAAATTGATTTTTAATAATTAATAGTTAGGCTTACATACTACCACACATATTTCTATGTATTTACATCCTAGCACCGTTATTTCGATTTTTACATACATACCAACTTGCCTATGCATGAAAAGGTGTATTTAACTTTTTAAAAGTTAGACTGGCGATATGTTTTTACTTGACATAAGAGATTTGGATGGTATAAATATTAAAAGTAAAGTTTAGATGTTGGATGTGTAAGTACATGAAGTTCGGTGGTATAAATTTAAATAGACGTAGTTTATTGTATTTTTACTCAAACTAATTGTATGAAAAAAAAAAAAAAGTTGAACATGATATGACAGTCTGAACGAGACACAGTGAAAAATCAACTCCGACGGGCACAAAGAACTCTCAGCTGGCATAAAGCAGGTCGACTGATTGACCGAGTTAAGCAGGCAAGCTGAACAAGCGAACGAATGAATGGGTAGCGTAGGATTGGGAGAAGCGATGCAAGGATCTTGTAGGATTCAACAAAAGTAACCGCAGTCTTGACGATTACGATGGTCGGTCGGCTGTAAGAATTGAATCTCGAGATCATTATCGATATTTCATAGTGTAACTTCCATTTGTTATAAATATGAGAATAATAACGTGCCAATGTGGATTTTTCCTGAAAAGAGACACAAAGGGAGTATTTATTTTTGGTGCTCATAGACTTCAGTCTTTCCAGACTTGTTCTAATTCTCTCATTGCACTTTATTCCTTGGATGTGATTCACGAACAATTTTGGGTTCAACCCTAACATAGATGATTTTGTAGATTCTTCAACGACTCTTATCCTCATCAAGCCAACCATACAATATTATAAGAAAATTTTAGAAAAGGCAATTAAATTTCTATGCTCATTCCACTCTTAAGAGACGTTAACTAATCAAAACTATGTGTTATTGATCACTTCAGGCTTTTTAGGATGAGTTTGGGGTGGCGGTACAACACCGTACAACCATTTTTTCTTTTTTATAAAATTGCATTTTGCATTTGTTCTCAAAAAACTACAGCAGAAAACTACGTTTTTCCACCAGACTTAACTACCTGGGGTGGCTCCGAGAAAGTTGTGTTTTAACTTGTTCAAAATGAATTTTAAAATAGCCACAACAACTTTTTAAACGACTTCTTTTTCAGCGGTTTCATAGTTGCAGCTGCCCCAAACTGAGCCTTGGTGCATGTTTTTTAGCCCGCACATATAATTGTATTTTATTAATTGCGCTAAATACAACTGTTGAATCCTAAATTGTTCGTGGGCCTACACCTAGACATGAGCACCCATAAAAGAAAAGAGAAGAAGATATAAAGAGAAAGAGGGAGTTTCAAAGAGTTGTAAAGAAAAGCTCCAAGAGTTTAATTGTCTAGAAAAGGTCAGTAAAGATGGCGTACAACTAAAGGTGCGTTTGGGGCGGCGGTATGGTGCCACACCATAGTTTTTTGAGCAAAATCTTATTCTTTAGCAGCTTCACGATAGTTTATTCTTCGACAACTTCACAATTGCTTCTTCAAACAACTGTAGCTGCCTCAAACTGACCCTAAGTTTAATATCCTTGATTTTGTATGTCAAGTCTGAAATTTGACCATTCTTTTGGGTTGTACACATGATTATAAACCATAGAAAGAAGACAAAATCAATTTGAAAATAGGAATGCAGCATGAATTGGGACTTCATATGACCATAAGCCACCAAACAAGGGAGTTGCCAATTTAGTTAATGACTTCGTCCGAATGATAAGCTTTATATATATA
>NW_018164496.1:1786746-1797819 GCF_001263595.1 Phalaenopsis equestris
TATATATATATATATATATATAACTTGGACGTGTAGAGTTTGTTTTGTTTAAGTAAGGAATAATTCTTCAACAACTATTCATATATGGTTGCACCTACTGGAATGATAGAAGACAAAATTTTTAAGGCAGAAGTACCATATAGATGGAGAACATCCTATTTGAAATATACACAATGAAAATATAAAATATATCAAAATTTGTAAAATCCGATTTCAAATGGATAAAACTGTCAATAAATGATCTGACATGACAATCTTATAAAGACCTTATATAATGAGTACATTATTTGATAATTCCCGGCCACCTTGCCGACTGGAATTCGGTGATCGGAGATCTATTTTCATGATCTGGGATCATACGTTGTGGCCACGTCGCACTCAGGCGTGGTCACACCACTATTCAAAGTGTAGCAGAGAGAGGCTCTACATGACCACACTCAAGGTCCAACGTAATTACGTCGGGTTCTTTGTTTGGGCAGCATGGTCATGCCACTCGCTGGCTTGGTCATGTTGGTCGACAAAACTGGGCGCCTGCTAAGATTTAGGCGTGGTCACGCCGACCACAACCCATATGGGTATGGGTTGTTTGGGATGGTTTTGGAGTAGGCGTGGCCACACCACTAAATAGGCATGGCCACACCTAAATTAGGAGGGGGTTTCAGGCCTCGTGTGTAATGTCCAAAGGATGGAATGTGAGCAGATAATGATCATTGCGCCTCCGTAGGGACCGTAAATGCGACTCAAAAGAGTTTGAGAGGTTGAACCGTCTACATTTTGTCGAGCAGAGCAGTTCCAATCTTGAAATCCATCTATTCGGGCCTTGAGCTTAAGATTTGAACATGGTGCGAGGTACTCTAGTCTATAGTATGTGCCACAAGAATGCCCATATTAGCATGATACAACCTTATGTCACAGGAACGAACGTCAATCTAAAGGATACCGAAAGCAATGTCGGCTTGACCATGATCAACTCGGGGCACAACTATAATCGTGTAGACCTGTGCACTCAACGAGAATGTCCCATGTATGTCGCATCAAAAATGAACACCAACAAATAAATAGGTTGGGTTTAGGTCATGTTGGTTCAGATTAAGTCAAATTTGGATTAGAGTAAAACCTAACCACCCATTAAGCCGAATTGACACCAATGAGAAAGATCCACTATTTAAGTTCCGAGTAAAAATATTAATCTCTCAGTTTAATATGTGATATAAATCAATACCAATGATTTGATTGAGATAAACTGGTTAATTAATGTAAATGATTCATATAATTTGTCTTTACAAAGTTATTAATCCCTTAAATTATAGTCAAATACGGTTCAAGCACAGATGATAGTTATATGATTGAGCGATCTCCTCCTGTGATAAGAATGTTGAGAAGCTGGCACACAGGATTAGGGCCTATTTGGGGCAACAACAACTTATTAAAAAACAATTATGATACTGCTGAATAATAATCCGATGCTCAAAAAGTAGCGATGACTATTACTATTTTTTTTTTTTAAGTCGGACCACAGCTAGAAAACTATCACCACACTTAGTCAGGAGTGCTGAGAAAACACAGATTTCAGCAGCAGCTTTTAACAATACCGCCAAAATACAGTTTACCCAACAGACAAACCCGTAATGTTTAGGTCGATATAAAGTAGTTGAAGAACCATATTAGTTAAATAAATACCAAATAATAGATCATTTAATTCCAAACAATCAAATGAGCCAAATATAACTGAAAGACAGCAGACTTAGAAATTATATTATCAAATGATTTTTTTTAAATAATTATTTTGACTTGTCTTTGGCCAAAATATTATTATTTTTCAAAAATTCACATCAACTTGGACACAACATTGTACTAATTAGGCTTAAGAAAATAAAATATCTCTTTTTTTTTCCATTTGATTTTGTAATATTTTTTTGTTTTTGTTTTTTGTTTTTTTCTATTAACTATTATGTTATGGGGGTTGATGCAATATTGTTTTCTCATGAGAAATGGACATAAATCACAGTATAATTAAACTGCCATACTGTTTAATTAATATTTTACCATTATTAAATTATTGGGAAATTTTCAAACATACCTCACATTTCTTATATATTTACATATCTAGTACCTAAATTTTCTTATTTACATCTAAAAGTTCCTCAGTTTCCATCCATCTCTTTCACAAGATCTCTTCGAGACTGTATGGGTTTATGGATTATCGAGATCATAAGTTTAAAAAGGAATCTATAGTATATAAATCTATCAATCGATTAAATTCAACCAATTCATTAACAGCTACTAGATGTGTGCTAAAAAATTCACGGCGGTAGAATGATGGATTATAGTCTTAACGTTGTACGAGAATGCAACACACACTCAGATGAAAGAAAATAACGGGTAAAGAAGTCATAAGTTTAATATGGAAAAACTGAAAATGGAAGAAACTTAGGAGACTGACTCAGTTGAAGAAATAAGCTATAAACTGAAGATTACAAGTATAACCTCTTATCCCACAGACGAAAAAGGATTACAAAATCTATCGAGTTGCAACATTGATGCGTGGAAGAAATTGTCACAAGAAATATGCAGTGATCAATCGTGATCTACAGTGGGTGACAAGGGGCGGTCCGCGGTGGTCGACGGTGGTGGGAGGGATGCTGGACTTCAGCTCATTCTCAAAATTTCAAGATGTCATCAGGCCTAAAGTTCTCTCCTCTACTCTTGAGAAGGGTGTGGTTCTTGACTAGTCACCAACAAATTTTCATCATCCGACACGAATCTCGAGATAATATTTTAAGCAGTAAACATTCAAATCTTGATAAAAATTCATCCATAGTTCCATTTTTAGCAAACTTATAGTCGAACTGACCGGCTCGATGAGACTGACCTAATGATATAAAAATTAGTCCAATTCGAGTCAAATCAAGCCCAGATCAAGTCATTGAACCACAATTAAGAGATTTTCGGATAAATTTAGATGGTCAAACGATTGTCGAATATGACAAATTTATATTCGAATCAAGCGGCTCGACAAGACGAATCCAACGAGTTCAAGATCACTCAATTTTGACATCATTAAAGCACTCAAATGTCCATTACACACTGTATGATCGAGGGAAGCTTTCTGAACCGTCCGATCAAAACGGTTCATATTCCTACATTTATTGCACGTAGAACACTATAAATAGAGCCCCACCCCTCACATGAGAGGGGGACTTGAGGCTTCAGAGAGAACTTGAAGCTCTGAGAAGGAGCTGAAGTTCAACACCATCCCAAACATCGTCAACTACCGCCAGCCGTCATCAACACCCGTCCATCGTCGTCAACCAACACCATATTTTTATAAGGCTAATATCTACCTTAAATATTTAATTTCGCTTCCAATTATTTAAATATTAAATGTTAGGCATAAGCTATAAATTTGTTTAAATAATTACATCAAACACGTGAATAATGGATATTTGATGCAACTATTTATAAAGCTTTCTATTCCTTAATTTCTTTCTTTCCATGTTTTAAATTTGTTTAATTTGTAGAGGAAAGTTGGTTTATATTAAATAGAATTTCTTCTTTTAGCCTGTCAGCATTCAAAAAGTTGGAGGGTCCAAATCATTTTTATTTCATAAAATATCAAAATATTATCATTCTCTTTTAATATTATTTTTTTGAAGATTATTTAAATCATAATTTGAAGAGTCTGTAGACTATTTTGACACTTCTATAAACTCTCAGACTAAAATGACCCGATGTAAATAGTCAGAGACTATTTTGGCACTTTACTCGTATTTTATAATTAAGGATGATTTACACATTTACACAATACTCAATTCCCATGCATTTATATATATATATATATATATATAGCACCACAACTTTATTTTTTTACGTACGTGCCCATTCTTACCAATACATGACAAGCTATGTGAAATGAATGATTTGGGTAATATAAATATAATAAGTAAAGTTTAGATGTTAGAGATGCAAATACATAGGAGATGGATGATATTTATGAAAATACCCCCTCTTTCTAATATATTTTATTTAATTCATAAATGATAAAACGATAATTAGAAATGATAAATTTAGGTTGTCAGTCACTATGAATATTAGTGTAATCTTCATCGTTTATGAATTTTTAATACATTTAATAAATAATTAAATTAACATGATATGTATATATTAAAGAGAAATCGATAATTGGTCCAATGGACCAACTATTGATTTCCCCAATTGGTTGAAAACCCAGGCGTGCATGTATCTGATTCGAAGAGCTCGCGCCACGGGATTCGAACACCCGACCCGAGGGACTTATGTCAGAGGCCGCACCAATAAGCTAGGTCATTCGCGCACACACACACACATATGTCCACGCTCTTGTTGGTCCGAGAAGGTCCAGATCTTATCGTGGCCAACATTGTATCGATCGCACCCATGGAAGTGAAGGCTTATGTTCGTGTATTTTTCGTAAATAATACTCATTTTGCTTTTTTTTTTTTTTTTTTTTCCATTCGTGAAATTTATAAAATATTTTAATTATTAACTTTATTTTATTTTCATCATTGATTTGAGTAATTAGTTGACATTTCGTTGAATATGACAAGCATTATTGATTGATGTCTCAACTAACAGCTAAAATTTAAATAAACCACCTTATAATCACTATGATTTGTTTTTTATTTAATCAATATAATTCTTTTTATAGGACTCTGATTAATATTAAAATAAGTATATTGACTCATTACAAAAAAAACCAATTAACTTAAAATAAAATTAAAAAAAAATCACAAATTGCATGCATACCGCCCAAATATTATGTATTTACATATCTAACTTCTAAAGTTTATTTTTTACGTTTTAATATCATTATTATAACTTTTAAAATATAAAATATATATTTTTATGCATAAATAAGGAGGTGTATTTGCAAAAAATTGAAGGATACATTTTATATATGTGAATGCCAGTGGCATGCTTGTAATTTTTTCTAATTTTCATTATCCCCATCAAATATTATAATATACTTTTATATTTCGCTAATTAAACTTAAATTAAAAAGAAAATTCATCCTTTAGCTGTACCAAAATTAACTTGAATTTATTTGAGTTGATTTTAAAAAAAAATAAGAAATTATTTTAAAAAATTTGGAATTATTTTAGGATTTCTATAAACTTTTGGACTAAAACGAAAATATGTAAATAATTGAGACTATCTTACAACATTGCTCAAAATTTTAGAATAAAATGTCAAAATAATCCCCAACTATTTCCATTGTGTCATTTTAGTCCCATGTTTTACAAAAATGTCAAAATAATCCTTGAATTATTAAAATATGGTTCAAATAATCTTCATAAAGAACTAATAGAACTCAATTTTAAAATAATTGTACACTTTGGATACTTCTATAAACTCTTAAATTAAAACGATCATATGCAAATAGCTCGAAATTTTGTTAACACTTTACCCCAAAATTTAATTAGAAAAATATACTATCATGTATTAATGCACATATCGATTCATAATTAATTGTGAATATATATATACAGGACTATTATACGAGCCTTCAACCATCTCTAATGTGTCTAACAATTCAAGTATGACCTCCTTAATGCTAACTGTGTCAGACGGGATTCGAATAAAATTTAGGTATTAGATATGAAAATACATGTGTCAGTTGTGTGACGGTACCAGCTGCAGAAGTGATCGGCCAAGGTTACTTGCCAATCTTTCTACAACTATTTCTTGGGACTAGCCAAACGTCAAAGTTAAGAACACATGTCCATGTCTATTTATAGGCTGCCTGATACACATGTTCCCATCTTTTTGATGAAAAAATATTACATCAGTACTACGCACCTCACCCATTTAAGGTGTATGAGACATACCTAACTATATATATATATATATATATATATATATATATAACAACAAGCATTCTAGTGATTTTAGTCTAAATTTAAAGTCTTTCATTACAAGAAAATGTGATTCAAAATTTAAATTTCTTTTAATATTCAAAATACTTAAAATTCCACTAATGATAAAATAGAGTTGAAAACCATTAATAAGCTTACTCTCAAGCAAACATGCTATTATGTATTTACATATCTAACAACCAATATTTTACATACGTACCACTTCACTGATGCATGAAAAAATATATTTCACCTTTTAAAAACTAAAATAACATCTATTAAGTGATGTGAAAATTTCGAGCGGTATAAATATAAAAAAAATAAAATTTAGGTATTAGATATGAAAATACATGTGTCGGTTGTGTGTCGGTACCAGCTGCCGAAGTGATCGGCCAAGGCTACTTGCCAATCTTTCTACAACTATTTCTCGGGACTAGCCAAACGTCGTTTTTTTCTCCTATCGCGCGTGGCGTGATTTTATTGACTACGCACGGTATTTCTAAGTGCGTAGTACTGACGTAATATTTTTTCATTTTTGATAGGATTAGGCTGCCTGATACACATGTTCCCATCTTTTTGATAGGACTGTGGACATGCCTCGTATTGTATAGTCTAATCTTTATTGCTCCTTTTTTTCTCCCGCTTCGCTTCGCATCCCATCTCCTCCAATCGCCTCCCATCGTCCCTCGAACCCTATCTTTTTCTAGAGAATGGATGGATCAAGAATTGGAGGGAGGAGATTTCCACACCATTTCCCCTTCTTCAACACGACAACATCATTCTCAGACAAGGTCTCTCCCGAATTTTGTGAGCCCCACGACACGAACGATACAAGACCCTATGGATTCATCAACACGACAACATCATTCTCAGACAAGGTCTCTCCCAAATTTTGTGAGCCCCACGAACGATACAAAACCCTATGGATTCATGCATGCATACCACCCAATTCTTATGTATAGACATATCTAACTCTTAAACTTTATTTTCTTACACTTATACCAACCAAATCATTCAAATAACATCCAAAATAACACAATTTGAACTTTTAAAGATTGGCAATACACCTTTTCATACAAATGAAGGTGGCATATATATATAAAAAGTAAAGAATAAACATTAGATATGTAAATACATATATATTGAAAGATATGCATGTAAATCATCCAGAAGTTTAAAACTCACTCTCATCAAATTTTGATGAGTATCTGTCCACAAAAATCAATATATTTCTTCTCAGTAACACAATCAAAATGTGTGAAAATTTCGGAATTTTAATTAAAAAGTCTTCAGAAAAAATAAAAATAATAACCATCCAACAAAATTTCATAACATCTTCTCACAAAATATAAAATAGAAAAGACTCGGAAAATTTCAAAACTAAATAAAATTTGCAGATCTAACCTGGCACAACAAAGCATAAGAGTTGTTGAAGAGCTGAAGAACCAACCAATGCAGCATAGAACCAGTTTGCGGACTGGTAGTCGCAATATGAAACTCGGATTCAGTTCTACAAAAAGGACGAGAAAGCCGCCGAGCACAACTCAGTGGTTCAACTCATACCGATCAAGCATTTCGATAATGATTCAATTTATACAACAGAACCTTTCCCGCTGCATTTCCCACAGCCATAAAGCCTCCACCAGGGCTAAAATCCATACATCGAGGATACTGCAACCCAGTTCTAGGAGGCCAATTCGAAAACACTGTAAAAGAAGGAATATGAACCAGTTTCAAACTATCCTTCTTCATATTGGAACATATTGCCAATATCTGAGCATCATGATTAAATTTCAAAAAATTAACCGTTGTAGTCATATTTTCGATACTCTTCAACGGCTTCTTCTTCCCACCAATAAAATCATCTCCTTTATATATGTTCACTATTCCGCTGCTTGAACCAGCTGCAAATAAGCGGCCATCCGGCGAAGCGGACAACGAAGTTGTGGTTATGCAACCCTCGTCGACCCCCTTATGAATGCACCTTCGTGACCTCAGATCCCAATGGTAAATATCGCCGTCGCCGCCACCACTGATAAGTTGCCGTCCGTCTTCCACGAATGCCAAGGATCGAACGGTTCCGTTCATCTTCAACGTCCCGATCAACTCCTTTGTTTTCGACGAGATCAAAAGTATGTATCCTTCGTTCCCGGCAAACGCAATGGTGCTCGAATCAGGCGAAACTTCGAAAAGTTCCAAACTTTTCTCATCTCTTCCGGTCAGAGGACCAATCTTATCAACCACAGCTTTCACCAGATCGAAAACATAGAAGAACTTTCGTCTGCCAGCTAAAATAACCTGAGAACCGTTGGGAAGGAATGAAGCATTTCGAATTGGGCAGTCTTCAAGAAATATGCTTTGAACCAATGTGTTGCGTTTCCCATCAATTTGGAAAAACCTCAGCCTCCTGTCCAAACCTGCAGTAAATAAGAGCTTCCCATTTCGATGGAACTGAACCGAGTTTATAGGACCGTTCGATGGTTCCTCAGAATTCGCATTCATCAGCCTCGAGTACTCTAACAATCCAGGGAGTAACTTAACAGAACTCTTCTCAACAAGCTCGTAATTGCTACGTAGAACACCATCTCCTTCGGCATCTCCAGTTGTGATGCCACTCTCATCATTAGAATCATCATCTGATGCTAAAATCTCATTGCGCTTCCGATTAAACTCAGCCCAATCCGTTCGTGGGTTCAGCTTCTCGTGTTGAGCGCGCAATCTAGAAACATATTCTGCACCCGAAATCAATTTCTCACCAGCCTCCTTTCTCAGCTTCCTCAGCCTTCTCACAGAAACTATGTCAACCTCCATTACTTCATCCTCTTCATCAACCCATGCCGGCTTTCTTTCTTCTTTGTCATATTGGTTAATATCTTCTTTATAAACCACCATATCATCGCCGGAGGATTTATCCAGAAAAAAATTTAAGGGACCTTCATCATTGCCGCTGCCAATCTCCTTGCCAAACTGGATTGAGGAGTTAAGGCTTCCAAATAAGAAGCTCTCGAGTTCCTTGATTTCTTTCTCTTCTTGCTCCATTCCAGAAGTTCTACCATGTTTATCATCTGCCCTCCCTCTCTTCTTACTTCTCTTTAATAAAGAGTCTTCAGCATCAGCAGCATCTTTGCTTTCACGAAATTTAGGCGCCGCGTTCTGAGAAATCAGGCTCATCGTACCAGTTTCAATCTCCTAAAATTAAATTTTTAAAAATGCTTAATTAGTGATGTCATGAGGCATAAAGTTGTTGCTATTATTAGAACAAATTTGACCAAGATAAAAAAGTAATAAATACTAAAAATTATATGAACAGCTTGAAAAAAAAAGTTTAAAAACTTCTTTTAAAAAGGTCATCCATAACATTGTGGTATTAAGTTGCAAAAATTCTTCAGTAATCATAACTATGATTTCAGCTGTTTCTTTAAGTACTGAGGTGAAGTTTATTGAGATAATCCTGAAAAATGAAGCATATTTTTGCATTTTTACAAACAAAACAATTATTTTATTACAAGTAAATAAATCACATGTTACTACAAAATTTACATTTTATTACAAAATTATTTTATTACAAGAAAATAAATTTTTGCATTCCTGATGTACATGTCACTACAAAATGTACATCAGGAATAGTTTAAACGGAATTATTAAGAGAACTAGTTAAAAATAAATAAGGGAAAAGTTAGATTGCAGTTTAAAAAGATCCAACAAGTTTAGTTTACACTTAATGAATACCAATAGCTGTAAAAAAATTATCACATAGCACACAACCTTGGAACATTATACATCATGAGTAGTGTACAAGCAACTACATGCACAAATGAACACGTGAATACAGAATCAACAGAAATGGGAAAAATCATCAAATGCAGATAAAATTCTACAATTAAATCAGCAAAATGAGTATTAGAACCTGAAATTTAGACTATAAGTAAAAGCACAAGATGAATGAAAAATTTCAATAAGCCTTTGAACAACACTGCAATTAAGAAACACTAGAGCATGAAATGGGATCCTGAGGTTATTTATTCTCCTAAACAAATAGATCCGTGTTTGTATGACAGTGTGGGAAAATGGGAAGACAATAATGTAACATAAACTTGAAATAAATGATAGTACCAGTTCAATTTGGCCATGACACAAAAATATAAAATCCTGCTAGAATGAATCGTTAAATCTATACAAAGCACAAATATAATGCACTCCATTACAAAGCTTATTATAACTACATGATGTTGCATATAGAGAAAAAAAATCTTAATTTCTTAATAGTATGGATAGCAATAAGGGCAAAATATCATTATGCTAATAAAATAATTTCTAAGTGGTATGCAAATTATATGTTCTATTACAAAATGAAGACTTTAGAAGTTCAAGTGCTGACAATTATCATTGATCAGAAAGAAGATGAGACATTCTTCAAAATATCATTTTAGCACTGACAATTTGCGTAATTGCTATATATTATGACCCAAAATTTCTAGCCTTTTTTATCCCATCTGGCAAGAACAAAACTTGGATTCGATTAATAATATCTACTCCTTGTTAGGGTCATTCTAGTTACACAAACATATAATCCTTTTTTCTCTTAAGCGCAACAAGCAAAATGAATAAATTCGTTCTAATGCGTTTGCACAATAAGGGGGTTGTGCTTGTTTGGTAGCCGGTTTCAAGAAGGATTTATGCTTTAGGGTTTAAGCAAAATCCTGCCAAACGGCTAAAAAAGGCCTACGAAAATTGTGTGAATAGGCGGATTTAGTAAATCTGTGACGGGCGAAGAGGAAGAATGGCGCAAACAGAAAGAGGCTTACCTTCCTGAATGGTTTCTAGTAGGAGAGGAGCGGAAGGATGAGAAAGATGGGAGCTTCGGGGGTCTTTGTAAGCCGTGACCTCGTCGTTGCCTTCCCAGCTAGCTCTAATGGCGATTGTATCGTGTAGGTTCGTTCACGAAGGCGATGGTTAGCGGGAAAAACAAGGAGGGGGAGTGACATAAGCTAGGGTTAGGGTTTTGGGGCCGAGATGGGAAGTTTGTGCGAAACTAGATGCAGGAGAGGGTTTCGGGAGAGCAGGAATAGGGAGATAGGTTTTGTGGTTTTAATTTATTTTTACTTAATTTAATTTTATTAAAAAGGATGAGGGAGACAATAGGGTTTCCATTAGAAAAAAAATTTTGTCCGGACGTTTG
>NW_018164496.1:1797851-1810845 GCF_001263595.1 Phalaenopsis equestris
CCCGGGCGGCTACATCGTCCGCCGATGACATGTATAACGACGTGACTTTCAGTGATTGATCGTCCGGACGAAATATTTTATCTGTTCTTTGACAGACCCTTTTTCCCGTTTTTAGGGTAGTTTTGTCTTGTTATTTCTTCATCTTATCTTTTATTTTGTTGTTGTTGTAGGTTTTTTGGGGATGTGCCTCATGGATTTCTTTTTACCCCCTCTTGTTTTTTCTCCATCTCGATCCATTCTTGGATGTGCCCTGACATTAAACTAGAATGACTTGCTCTCATCTAAAATTGTTAGATCTACATATTTAATATGTTTTATGTTTTAGCTGTTAATGATAAATCATTTTTGTTAGAAAATAAAGTAGAGGAAGGATCAAACAAGTGGGATATTGCACTTGTTGGTTATGACTTAGGTAAGCTTTGGAAATTTAAAGGCTCGATTGAGCTCATTTCTCTCACCAAATGTTTTTTATTGTTTAAATTTAACTGTTTGAATGATTTAGAGATTGTTTTGTCTGGTGGACCATGGTTATTGGCGGTAAACCTTTTCTATTTAAATGTTGGTCTCATGATTTTAGACCGGTTAAAGAAGAATTCGAAGATGTGTCTATATGGGTTAAATTTTCAGAATTGCCTCACTTTTGCTAGTAGAATTTCTAAAATAGCTAGTATAATTGGTATTTCTTTATCTATTGATCATTTCGCTGCTAAAGGAACATGACTTACTGCTTCCATTATGTTTTTTCTCTCTTTTATTTTTGTAGGAGTCGTCAGTTTGTCGATCGTCGTATACTTCCCTTCTTCAAATACATCTCTCTTTCGGGTTATATGAATAGCCCAGAGAAGAGAGGAATAAAAAAAACAGATATGCGAAAAATATGACAGACAAGAGAAAAAACAAAACGTAGAGAGTCTACGTGTGATTAACGTTGCAAGAATATGTCAAAACATGTCCGCCCGAATAAGATCGGGTAGAGACGCCTTGAACCAACATTCGCGAAAAGAATGTCTACGTAGACTACTCATAACCAGAGATTCAGGTGTATGTCTGTTTTGGGGTCAAGAACACTCCCAAGGGGACGCATCCCATTTGGTTAATTCCAACTTGGGGGTACCCAAGAATACAATCGATAAAAATTGTATCGTTGGTATTATCATAGACCTGGGAAAATAGATTATCAAAGGGAGGTTATTCCGTGTGGGAACGCTCATATGCTTCAAAGCTTTCGCTAAGTCATTGGATAGAGAGTGAGTCTCTCACATACCAAGTAGGTAGCTGTTTGTCGGCATATGATACTCACGAAATAACCAATAATCATCTCGACGGGGGTACCCTAATACGTCAAAGCACGTCCGGGCCGTAAGGGCAGAGAACAAATTGTCATATCCCAAATAGGCGACAGCTCATCGACATCGGGTCATCAAGATGATACCAACGAAGTCAATAGAAGCGAAAGGGCTTAACAGGGGTAGTCATAGGAAAGAGAAGAGTAATCCCTAAGAGGTAGAAGTAGCTGAGTTAGGGTACCACAAACCCGTCATACCAAGTTATTAAGACCCTAAGTCTACCTAGTCGTAAAAGACGAAGTCAATAGAAGCGAAAGGGCTTAACAGGGGTAGTCATAGGAAAGAGAAGAGTAATCCCTAAGAGGTAGAAGTAGCTGAGTTAGGGTACCACAAACCCGTCATACCAAGTTATTAAGACCCTAAGTCTACCTAGTCGTAAAGGAAGTCGACCCAACACGTCTCGAGATCCCCGGTCAGTAAAACGTGAATTGCATCGCCCACGGGAACCTCGGCAGCCCTAAGGTTAAAGGAAGGAAACTCTATCCTATGACTATAAGTTGGAGCTCCAAGAGGTGGAACTTACACCTGCTAAAGTGGTAAGGATGCCTCAGGAAAGAAAAAGAGGTAGAGATTCATCTACAAAGCTTGAAAAGCTCACCCCGCCTGAGTCGGGAAACTTCTTAATGACTTAGGTGCACTAGACAACTTCCTATGTAAAAAAAATGTATGATGGGTCAGTCGGATTGAAGAAGTCGGGGGACATGCAGATATGAATGAAGTAATTTAGAGCGGTTTTTAATTATTGTGAAGTCCCTATTAATAAGACTTGGGTTATGATCATGCTATACAACTCGTTTTAAAATCAACTCATAGACCATGTAAGAAAGTAAAAGCAGATTTTTAAATTCCTGAAGATTTTAATCCTAAATTTTAATTTACCTTGATTTTTTAAAGATTTTTTTAAGTACAAAAAAATTATAATTTTAGGATATTCAATGAGCCTAAATTATATTTTCCGTGAAATCTCAGATGTACAAAAACAAACAAAAAAATATGCAGACATCTAGTCATGTAATAGAAAGTAAAAAAAGCAAATAAAATAATAAACAGGCCGGTGTCACTGGATTGACAACATATCCCAGAAAAGAAAAAGAGCGGTCGGACTCCGCATGTACATGTCTGGTCCTAATTTGCGTCAAATGCATCGGAACCCGTGCCCGTATAATATTTATGCTACAGAACTCTCCTATGACTCTAAAAAGGATATAGGAAAAGAAAAAAAAAAAGAACTTGATCTGCATGAAAATAAGTATTAGCGGAGAAAGCTATGCAACACATATAATGAGTCATGTCTTATAAGTGAATGAGCTAAATAACCCATGAAAGCAAAAGTGTTAGAAATAATTACATGCTCCCACATAGCGGTACATGTGTGTGTGCATATAAATAGACACCGCTCCTTGCAGAAAAACGCCCTAATACACTACTATGCATATGCAACATGCAAACACACCAAAAAGCGCAAAAAAGTGATGTGTGGCTAGCGCAAGAGCAAGAAAACCATCACAGAACAATAATCGGAAGCGTCGAAAAGACTACCTAAAATCCTAAAACCTCAACCTAACACACCATCTATGATAAGTGTCATAACCAGCATCTAAGTGCGGGGTAAATCTCCAGGAAGAGCATGGCTTTGGCGGGGTCACCTTACTGGTCACGCTTTAAAGATCCAAGAGATTTAAAGGGGGTCACTCAATGTGGATTTTAAAAAGAGATGGATTTATATACGGTCTAATTTGCTACATGCGTAATTTTAAAATTATGGTGGACGTAATAATATATAATAAATATTTTTTTATATTTTTAAATGTTAAAATAAGGGTCATTAAATTTGAATCTGTATCATGCAAGGTGACACAAGTTATGTATTTTGGATCATTAGCATAGTCATACTTATGTCGATCCCGATGACTTAACTCACATTGCTCACCGAGATCGACCAGGCAAACAATGCTCGTTAATACATCGCAACAGACACATGAGTCACTCTCTTATTGAGTCTGACTCGTTATCCATGCAAGCATGCAAATGCAAACAATCACACAAAAGAGTGGTCAGAGTGAGTGTGTCGAGGAGACAGTGACTTAGGCAACTGAGAACATCGTATGAGTAGTGATCCAACGATAGACGTGTCGTGGAGGCAGAGACCTGAAGAAAATGAGTAATATTAACAAATGAATCATGCAAACTAACACATACAATAAGCAAAGCATCATACAAGCAAACAAACATGAAAAATGATGCAAAGAACGTACAAGCATGCAAGTGATCGATCGACCTGGTCGTGGTGATCTGTCGAACCAAAGTGATCGGTCGAACGGGCTGGGGCGATCGGTCGAACCAAAGTGCTCGGTTGACCTGATCGGGGCGGTCGAATGAACCAAAGTGGTCGATCAACTGGGCCGGGGCGGCTGGTCGAACCAAAGTCCTATGTTGACCGGGCTGGGGCGCTGGTTGAGGCAAAGTAAAATGTCGACCGAGCCGGTGCGGTTAGTCAAGGCGAAGTGAAGTGTCGATCGGGTCGGGGCAGCCAGTCGAGGAGAAGTGAGAAGTCAATCGTGATGGGGCAACTAATTGAGGTGAAGTAAGATATCGACCGGGTCGGGGCGACAAGTGAAGTGTCGACCGGGCCTTAGCAGTCGGTCAAAGCGAAGTGAGATGCCGACCAGAATGGGACTGTCGGTCGTGACACAAGTGACATGCAACATGTTTCAAGCAAGATATGTGATGCAATCTAAGGCAAGCAAACATGCTTGATAGCAAATCAGACTCGTGTTAACGCCTTCACGTAAGAACCTAAAGGTTTGTGCTCTTAGATGTGCAGCATAGCCGCTTACGGCTTTGGCGAGGTGTGTGGGGAGTTTCTCCTCGGGGATTCTAAGGGGGAAAACTCTCCACAAAGCTGTGAAATGGACTATCCATAAAGTTTTTCAAATTTAACAATTCCTCAGAATTTTGCTTCAAATTTAACAATTCCTCATAATTTTGCAAAGTGAGCTAGTTACAAAGCTTTTCTCACTTTGCAAAACCAAACTCTCAAGTTCTCCAAGGAAAATTAGGGAATCCAAAGCAAGGGGGGAAAGAACTCCAGCCAGTAAGGATTTGTGCTAGGGGTCGCAACAAAAGGGAAACACTTGGCTTTACAAAGAGTGTTTGGCCAAACACAGAAAATTCTAACCTAAAGACTCGCTTTAGGAAAGCAAACGATCTATCATATAGACACGTGACCGCACCGGCTCACGCGACGCACGCACCCCGTGTGGATAATCGAACCCACACGCCCAACGACACTAAATCCTAGTGCTAGCTAAGAACAAAAATGTCAGGGAGGAGAATCTTACCATCATGTAGGTTGTAGACGTCCAACGAAGTCCGGAAAGAAGCTCTCCTCGAGAGAAAGGAAAGACGTCCACACTTTTCTACGGTGCACTTCCGTCGGTGTCCGCGGACGGTGAAGATGCTCACTGCAGGAGGCTTTCGGATCAAGATGCCACACCTTCGAGGTAGAAGAAGCTCACGGAAAAAGTCTCTTGGACCAAAAAGCTACGCCGCCGAGGTAGAGGAAGCTTGCTTCAGGAAGCTCTAGGACCAAAAAGCTACGCCACCAAGAGGAAGCTCGCGCAAGGGTATCTTGGACTAAAAGGCTACGCCGTCAAGGTGGCTTTGCTGGCAAGAGAGGAAGTCGACGGAGGGTGTTATGGTCACGAGCACCGGAGGAGACATGAAGACTAGGGCTCCGCGTGAGAGGGAGCTGGAGTCAGCCGGAAGCGCGAGGAAAATTTCTCCGACGGAGGGAGCCAACAAGAAGGCTCGGCTGGGAAGGAAAGCTAGGGCACGCCAAGGATAAAACCCGGAGAAGTTTTCGACTAGGACAAGTGTAGCCGGCGAAGAGCTTGTGCACCAAGGAAAGAGGTCTCTGGCGAGGGTTCGTGCAATGAAGGTGGGCTAAGGGAGGTTAAAGCGTCGTTGGGGCATGCCGAAAAAATTTCAGACCGAAGGAGAAGGATCAGAAAAGGGGTTACCTGCGTGAGGAGGAGACGCCGTCGAGCTCGGTGCTGTCGCCGGAGAGGAGCGGCGCGAGCGAGGATGGCGCAGAGCGGCGAGGCTAGGGCTACGGTATCGCGAAGCAGAGGAGTTCGTCGTGGGCGTGAGTTAGGGATTTGGGATTTGGGGATTGAAAATATTTATTTATTTATTTATTTATATAATAATATTGTTATTTATTATTTAAAATTCTTGTTTAGCGCATTTTCTTATATGTACAGAATCCAAGATATATTGATGTCCTTCCCCAGTAAAATCGACGTTCTGGACGTGTTTGTGCGGTCTGTTTAGTCATCCGGGATCATTTGGACAACTTCGCTGATGGATGGGTCAAATCAAATTTGATTTGTGTGTGATACGGCGAATGCGATATGTCGGTCCAATCGGAGTTGTTTGACTTGCAAAATGTGGATTGTCTTTCACCAAAAAGGATGCCAACACTTATGCTAGAGTTAATAATCAAGTCAATATTAACTCGATATTATTCGATATCCTTACTATTGTGGCTAGGGATAAAGAAATTACTTTGCTTGTCATTTATGAATGGAAACTAGTTCCATGCAGGAATTGTTTTATCTCTGTTCATAATCCTTCCTCTTGCCCCAATATTTCATCTAATGCCGGAAATGCTATTATTCTCTTAAATAGAGGAATGAATAAATACATGAACTCCACTACTAGTAATCAAAGATATTGTAGTAAGTCTTAGACATATGCATGTTAATAGTAGAGGCAATATTCAAGTTTTTGACCCTGATTTAAATCTTCTTCTTACTAATATTTCTATTAGCAATGAATAGGATAACAACATTGTTGTTTTACCATCTCTTACTTTTGATGAGTTTAATTTGAATGTGAACGGAAATAGTAAGCCTGAGATAAGTAATTTTGTGAATAATGGAATTAAAATTCAATTAAATGTTATATCGAATATTTCTAATTATGTAATTCATTGTATTGAAACTATTCTTGTGATTAATGTTGCGGTTAATGAGGCCGTTATTGTTAGAAATGATGATTAAAAGAGATGGATAATAGAAAAGATGTTTATGTGGGGATTCTCTTCATGGATAATAGAATTACCTTGAAACATGGCATCCACAAAGAGAATCCCTACATAAACCGTCCATAACTAGAGAACCAAAGATAACATTTTTGTTATGGAGTCAAGTTTCTACGAAGAAGACGTATCACTTTGGTTAATTATATGAGAACCAAAGATAACATTTTTGTTATGGAGTCAAGATTATACGAAGAAGACGTATCACTTTGGTTAATTATATCTTGGGGGATACACAAAAATGCTCTCGATAAGAGTAGCTTCACTTATATTATCATAACTTGGTGAAATAGGATACCAAAGGATGATTATGTCATATGAAAATGCCCCGTTGCTTTCGAAGCTCCACATGACAGAAAATGAGTCTCTCACATCCCAAATTAACAATGACACATCGATATGTGAAACTTAGGAAATAAGCAAATATTTTTTTACGAGGATATCTCTATACCTCAGAGCTCACCGGGCCAAAAAGACAGAAGGTGAATCACTATATTCTAAATGGGCGACAGCTCATTAGTAATTGGGTCATCAAGAGAATACCAATGAAGATGACAACATGGCTCAAAAGAGCTTAACAAAAGAAGTGTAGAGTGATCCTAAAAGGCAGAGGTGGTCGGGTTAGGATACTTAGAATTACTGGAACAAATGATGTGGTTGGCACAACCTTATCTTTTATGGAATTTTGGATGTTAGGGATTTAAGAAAAAAAATGCTCAAATTCGTATGGGAGAGTCCACGAAAGGCCCGTAACCTATCGGTCTCCTCTAAGCACAGAAGTTCTAGTCTCTAATCCTCTAACATTTAGACATATGGGGCACTAAGAATGTAAAGAACAAGATTTTAGAAGATTTCTCACAGCAGCGATAGTTGATCGACGTCCTGAGTTTTGTCTTGGTTGAAGCTTTGATAATGATAGAAGAGAAGGTGTCAAGGTCTTTCCCCCCTAAAGAAACAAGGAAGCTCTCTTCACCGGAGAGATTTTGAAGCCCACTGGATTTCTCCTTCTATAATGTAGGATGACAGTCTCCTCGCCAGAGGGATTGCTGGCTGACTGAAATGTAACCTTCACCAAAGTAAATTGATGCTCTCCTAACCCTTACCCGAGATAGTTTGTCGTAGAGCAAGGAGATGACCGAAAAAAATGAGAAGAAAATAAGAAGAAAAAGAAATTGGAACGTCACCAACTTCTTAGCTTTCCCTCTTCTTAAGGAAGATGAAGGTGCCCCCCCCTTGATCTCCTTGCTGCAAGCTTCAAGAAAATTCTAAGAAGATGAAGAGGAATATCTCAGACTCTCCAAATGCTCCCTAAGAGAACTCTCTCTCAGCTCAAAACTGAAATGAAGTGGAGATGGGGAAGGAATGAGGATCTCCTAGGTTAAACCCAGTTCACGCAAGAAAATCCCCAACTTTCCCCTTCTTCATGCCAAAAATGGGTCGATGGGGGGCACTTAAGACCTTCTAAATTAGGTTGAACCCATAGTCATTACATCCCCAAATGCATATCTCCTCAAGCCCAAGGAGATCCTTGCAAGTTTGACTCATTGGGGGGTGGACCAGAGTCAGATCGACATCAAAAAAAAATTTTTTTTGCGGTCTAAAAATGAATCAGCGCCTAAGCTTCACAACCCTAGTTTCTTGGCTCTAAGGCTTTGGCGCCTAGACACCATAAGGTTGGCTCCTACTTTCCTGCCTCTCAGGAAAATGGACTGTTTTGAAGTTTTGTGGGCCTAGGTGCGAAAAACCTTGATTTACATCACGAGCGCTTGATAAAGGATTTTCTTGATTCAAAAGTTATGGAATAAAACATGTGAATGAAATATTACCCCATAAATTCAAGAATGAATATTTTTAGTGGTCTTTCATCAGGGAATTTTTCTCCAACAGGTATTCCAAACCATGCTTCAGCAAAAAGTCTCAAACCCTAGTTTTTGCTCAGATGACCATAGAAAGGCCCTCAGTGATCCAGAAATCGCAAAAAGTTACACAAGTATGACCTCATAACTCAAAAGTGAGCATTTGAGGAGTTTAAAACTTGGGTCTTGGTGTAAACAAGTATCTTGAACCCTCACGGAGTAAAAATTAATATGAGCCTGAATTTTTCCAAAATATGCGTGGAAGATCTTAAGAACTACCATTGGCCTGACAAAATTCCAACTTGATGAAGTTGGGTCTCTCAACATCAAAATGGATGTAAAACACGCTTGGAGTTAGGGGTAGTGCCACGTCATAATGAATTTTATCAAATAGAGCCAAATTGGTACAGGTCTTGGCTTCGTGCTCGTGTGCTCGTGGCACGTACCAAGAAGTCTGATAGGATATCTTTGATGATGGAAAGCTTAGCATATATCCTTATCCTTAAACGAAAATCTCGCTTATGTGACATCAATAACTGATGCTAACAAAATGCTTATTGGATAGAGCTCTGTAGCTTTATTGGATTAATTCTTACCCTGAATCATTATTTAAAGTTTTAAATAGTTATTCTTGTGATCATTGACCAATAATGTTTTTCTTGGAAAATGTTTCTTCTTTACATTGTAGATTTATGTTTAAAAATTATTGGACTCTTTGTCCTAATTCATACAAGTTGTTACTTCTGGCTGGAACAAATCTGTTAAAGGTAATCCTATACAATCTCTATTATTAGGCTCGCTTGTCTGAGATTGTAGCCTATTTTTGGTTTGTAGATCCCGCTTATGATGGTTGCAATTGTTGTTGTTTCCATTCATGTCTCTTTGTTGTTGTATTTCTTCTCAGCAGTTACTTTTTCATCTTGATCTTTGTTTTTTTGCTAGAATGTGGTATCGAGCATGATGAATTCCAATCATTATTAAAATTTAACTAGTTTTAAAATATATTTTATATGCTAAACTCTAGATGAAACTTTAATATTTTATCTCAGGTAAGTTCTGAGCTCAATCTTTCCCCTTATTTCCTTATTTTTCCTTTATTGAACTTGTGAGATTGTTTGTTTTCTATTTTAATTGTTTTTTTCCCTAGTTTTTTTTTCCTTTGTTTGCTGCTCTTTTGTCCTTTTTTTTTGTAGGTTCATCTATTAATGACTTGTCTGTCTGAGATGATAGCAATCATCTTCATTTGGTGTGAAGATCCTTCTTTTTATTGGCTGCAACTAGTTTTTTCTTTTGTAGTTCTCTTTGTTGTAGTTGTACTTTGTGTTTGATGTTTGTCCTTTCTTTTTCTTTGTGTGTGTTGTAATCATTGTTTGTTTTCTATTTTAATTGTTTTTTTCCCTAGTTTTTTTTTCCTTTGTTTGCTGCTCTTTTGTCCTTTTTTTTTTTAGGTTCATCTATTAATGACTTGTCTGTCTGAGATGATAGCAATCATCTTTCATTTGGTGTGAAGATCTTTCTTTTTATTGGCTGCAACTAGTTTTTTTTTTTGTAGTTCTCTTTGTTGTAGTTGTACTCTGTGTTTGACGTTTGTCATTTCTTTTTCTTCGTGTGTGTTGTAACAGTGTGTTGTAATCATTTGTAACGCATCATTTTTCTTTCAATAAAAGCTGGACGTGACACTCACATTTCCAAAAAAAAAAGTTAATTTTATTAACTTAACTTATTAATAATTAATATATATTATCAAATTAATTATACTTAGATAAATTTATATATAATTATTTAATAATTCATTAATGAAAAAAATACTTTTTAATCTTAACTTATTTAATAAAATTCTAAGTAATTATTAATTTATATAAAAAATAATTAATTAATGTTAAATTATTGATTAATAAGTAATAAGTTAAAAAAATTATTAGTTATTAATTTATATAACGAATTATCCATTAATGTAAATGCCACTTTTTAATTCTTTTATTTAATTTTTACATTGGATGTTTAATAAATCCAATTAAATTGTTTTAAAGTTGGCAAATAATTTCTCACAATTTGTTAGAATTTAATTACCAACATATCCAAAATTAATAAATATGAATTTGCAGGATTTACAAACCAAAATTTTTTTGGGCATTTTCATACAAGCCACCCAATTCTTATGTATTTACATATCAACACCTAAACTTTACTGTTTAGACTTACACCATACTATCCAAAAGTTTCATATCATATAAAACAAATATTACAATTTTAATTCTAAAATGTCAAATAAACCCTCAATACTCAAATGCATTAGTAAGGTGGTTGTTTGTAAAAGTTAGGGGTGACAATTTAGGCTCTGATCCGCTTAGATCGGACCATTTACATACAAACAACCCCACTTTTATGTATTTACATATCAAACACCTAAACTTTGTATTTTACATATTTACCACCGAAATCGTTCATATCATATAAAAAAAATCACCATTCAACTTAGAGAGAGAAAAAAATGTCTCTACTGATAAACCATTTCATCCTATTAAAATCATCATTATCGATAACATTATTTAAGAAATGTGGACTAAGAACCCACCTCTAAGATCTCAACATCAAGATCAAACATATTATCAAATAAGCCCAAATGAAAGCATTTATTATATTAATATGATTGCCACCTTTTTTTTGGCAAAAACACGAATTACAACCAAGGAGAGTTATAAATAGGAGTAATCACAGACTTGACCTTGAGAAAGTGATCCAATCCTTGGAGCCCACATTCCTTTCCGAAGCCACTCATTTTGAACCCACCAAAAGGAACATTAATATCACCAATCAGGTAACAATTGACCCAAACCGTCCCGGCACGAACCGACCTGCTAACTCGAGTAGCTATGTTCAGGTCATTTGTTAGCACTCCCGCAGCTAGTCCATACTTGGTGCTATTAGCCTTCTCAATTGCTTCCTCAGTTGTCCTGATTCAATCACAATATAAATCAATATATTAATATTCATGATTAAATTAATTTGTTTCTTTTTTGGTATAATTAGGATATAATGAAATGGAGAATATTATGGTTTTAAATTATAGTGAACTATAAATATATAATATTTAGTTTAATTGAATTTGGGATATTTTAGTAATTATGGATTAATTTAAGAGGATGACTGATTGAATCAGGATGAAAGTTTCAGTCTCAATAATTTCAATCTGTTTCGATAGCTTCAAAGAAAATCTTAAAAATTCAATCATAATTTAAGAAACTCGATAAACACCATTGAAACTGATGGCGCTATAAAATTGACAGAGATTGAGTAATAGATTATTGTCACATTGTTGTACGAGAATCCAGCACACACAGTTAGATGAAGGAAACCAACCAGTTGAGACATCAGAATGTTTTGCGTAAAAGACTCAGTAAGGAAAAAAAAAAAAAACACGGGTTGGGGGTATATGAAATTAGGGTTGCAGTACTTACTTGAACTTCATGACGCATATCATCGGGCCAAATATTTCATCTTTAGCAATCGACATATCCTCCTAAGAAAAATATATTCAAACCAATTTTAATAAGAATAATAAATTATAAATAATTAAATATTTTATTAACAAGTAGAGAGACATTCTTACCTTGACATCAGTAAAGATGGTGGGCTCTATGTAGTACCCTTTCTCACCTATAGCTTTTCCT
Organism: Phalaenopsis equestris; assembly: GCF_001263595.1. NCBI lineage: Eukaryota > Viridiplantae > Streptophyta > Magnoliopsida > Asparagales > Orchidaceae > Phalaenopsis > Phalaenopsis equestris. The sequence continues at coordinate 1,809,829 of NW_018164496.1, forward strand.
CCTCTTAATAGTGTAGCTCCCTCTCTCTTCCCTGCCTCTATGTACCTTAGAACCTTCTCAAATTGCTCCCTATCAACCTAAAATTCAAAATTTATAAAGATTTACAATATTTGCAATTGCATCCTAGATCATTTTAAGGGTAAGAATGCAAATACTGCATTTTATCATATCAATAGAGAGATTTTAAACTTTAATAATACATACTTATAGAGAGGGGGAAGTATAACTTGGTTTATATTTTCTATTAAAATAAAGTGGCTTTTACAAATATATCACTTAATTATTATGTATTTACTCATCTACACCTAAATTTTACTATTTTAGATTTACACCACTTAAATGGTTCATATCACATAAAAATATCACAATTTTAAATTTCAAAAATTGAATTACACATTTTTCATGCATGGGTAATGTGACATGCAGACGAAAATTAAAGTTCAGATGTTATATACGTAAATACATAAGAATTGAGCGGTATATATGTAAATATTCCTGAATTAAATTAGTCTAACATACCTGAGGCCCTTGATGAACCTTAGTATCAAATGGGTCTCCAATCACCCATTCTTTTACATTTTCAGTCACCTTCTTCAAAAATTCATCATATATCCCTTCCTGCACATAAACCCTAGATCCTGCAACACACATTTCTCCCTGCAAATATTTTTTTTTCATTTGAATGAGAAATAGTATCATATAATATATAGTATTAAAATGTAAATAAGAGAATAGTTAAGTACCTTATTGAAGAAACCACCCTGCCAAGCAATCTGCACAGCCACATTAATATCAGCATCATTAAAGATAATTAATGGTGATTTTCCTCCTAATTCTAATGAAACAGTCTTCAGATTGCTTGCTGCTGCTGCTCCCATCACTAACCTCCCAACTTCTGTAGATCCTGTGAAACTCACCTGAAACATAATTAAATTACAACATTAATATAATTATTTTTTAATATGTTAATTAAGGAAATGATGTATTTAATTTGTATAATATATATATATATATATA
>NW_018164496.1:1820046-1830943 GCF_001263595.1 Phalaenopsis equestris
AATTGCGTGGTATATTTGCAAATCTTCCTTCTAATTATTTATCTGTTTGAATGAGATTTCAAACTCTGCTTTTCAGGCTACAGCTCAGAACTAATTCACAAAATGAATCTCACGCAGCCATCCTTTAATAAATCTCCTTGGAAATGTAATAATTTCAAAAAAAAAAAAAAAAGATTGTATTTTTTAATGAGAAATTTACATACATACCCATGATTTATTTCATATTTATGTATCCTATACTTAGACTTTTTATTTATATTTATAGCATTCTTGTATGATAAATTTAAGCATAAAAAATGAAAAATATATTTAATGTTTGAAATGATAATGATAGTGATATTCTTGTTACCATATTAATGATTTATGTGTTTTATATATAAATAAAAAAAATTGGTGTGTAAACACATAAAAATTTTGCGGTATGTACGTAAATATAGAATTTAAAAAATTCTATTTCAATAATACTTTAGCTCCAAATCAAATAACGAGAGAAAATATTTCAATAATGTCGTAAAATAATCGAATAACATCATATAATACTCGAATAATCAAATAACACTGAGAAATATTTTAATAATGCCGTAAAATAATTGAATAACATCACATAATATTCAAATAACACTTTATTTTTTATAAATAACGTAGATGAAATATTCATAGGAAAATATTTCTAACTATTATAATTACATAGTAGTTGTCATTAAAACACAAATTTATCCGGGCAACGCAAGTCTTTGAATCTAAGAATTAGAATAATAACAATAATTTATTGGAATCAGTCCCAAGAAGAGAGGACGTTGACCCATGATGTGGGGTCCACATCAATAATTAAAAAAAAAATGTTAATATATAAAAACAAAAAATATTTATTGCTAATTTCTTCTATTTTATGAATCAGTTTCATTAATTACGTTGTTTCTCAATAACTGAAAGAGTTTTTAGGTATTTTCTTTTATTTTTAATTCGTAATTCTGATTTTTTACTTTAACAAAATAATAAAAAAGAAGAAAAAAATAATAAATTACTTTACTTACAGGCCCCACAATTTTTATATATTTACATATCCAGATTTCAACTTTCATATTTATTCGAATAATAACCCATTTTTTACATCATATGAAAATAATACTGGCTTTTTTACGTGCATACAGTCTAATTCTTGTGTATTTACAAATCTAAAAATTCCAAATTTGATTTTTACATATATACCACCCAAATTTTGCATATGACTCCAAAAATATTATCATTTTAATTAAAAAATGTAAAGTAAACTTTTCATATATATATGTATGTAAGGAATTGAAGTTTAAGCGTTACATATGTAAATACTTAAAAAATTCATTGGTATTTATGTAAATCTTCATTAATTTTAATATATTTGTATTATAATTTTTTATATTTTTGGAAAAGTTAGGTGCCAAAACGCAGTTTACCTTAAGCTGCTTATCCTGAAACGCGGCCCGCGGGCTGGCCGTGAGGGTCGACACACGGTCTGCGTTTAGTGCAAAAACTCAAACGTAGTTTCGGATAAGCTGGCGAAACACGCGAATAAAATGATACGGCAATGATACGGCGGAGTTCCGCACTGATAAACTGCCCTAAACGGATCCTAAGTTTATTTTATTATTTTTAAAATGAACAGAGTTAATAGACCTAAATTTAGCTCGTTTGCTGAAGCAGCCAATTAACATTGGCTCAGTACAGCATTATAGTCGAGCTTATTTATTAATTAGAAAATTTTATTTATAGTTTTTCATTTGCAAAATTAAATTTTACAATAAAAAATTTTAACTCTCTCTCTCTCTAATCTGCTCTAGCTTTTGTTCAAATTTCTGACAAACTCTAGAGAGAGAGAGAGATTTTTGAAGAAATAGAAAGAGAACAGAGAGAGATGGAGAGAGAGAGAGATTCATCTTCTTCTCTCCTCTGCTTATCCTCATCCCTGTTAGTAATAAAAATCACTTAAATCCCCCCCCAAAAACTTCCAAATTACAACAAAAATTACTTTTCTTTTATGAAGCCATTAATATAGCTTCAGATAGAGGGATTCGTTCAAGCAAAATATTTTTCTAAAAAATCAAAATTTCTCCTGTAAAATAAATTTTTATATTCTCCGCAGAGATCCAGAAAAATAGAAAAAAAAATCTCAAAACAGAGGAATAAAGGCTTACCAGAGATGGAGTCGACGAAGGCGCCATTAATGAAGAGCTTGGTGAACTTAATCTCCGGCATGTTCGGCGCCGAGCTTCCATTGGAGGTCATGGCGGAAGCTTTCTCTCTCTACCCTTTCTCTCTCCTTCTCTCCGTAAAGGTGTGGCCTTAAAACCTTGAGCTCTGGTTTTCTTTCTAGAAAGAGAACAGAGAGAGATGGAGAGAGAGAGAGATTCATCTTCTTCTCTCCTCTGCTTATCCTCATCCCTGTTAGTAATAAAAATCACTTAAATCCCCCCCCAAAAACTTCCAAATTACAACAAAAATTACTTTTCTTTTATGAAGCCATTAATATAGCTTCAGATAGAGGGATTCGTTCAAGCAAAATATTTTTCTAAAAAATCAAAATTTCTCCTGTAAAATAAATTTTTATATTCTCCGCAGAGATCCAGAAAAATAGAAAAAAAAATCTCAAAACAGAGGAATAAAGGCTTACCAGAGATGGAGTCGACGAAGGCGCCATTAATGAAGAGCTTGGTGAACTTAATCTCCGGCATGTTCGGCGCCGAGCTTCCATTGGAGGTCATGGCGGAAGCTTTCTCTCTCTACCTTTTCTCTCCCTGTCTCTCTCTAAAGGTGTGGCCTTGAAACCTTGAGCTCTTCTTTCTTTTTTCTTTATAAGCAAAATTCATGCACGTCATGCTTATTAAATTAGATTTTTTTTTTTAGTCCAACAAGAAAAGGTTTTACTGTTTAATTAAATTAATATTTTTTAATGATGAATTAGAGTTTAATTGAAAAAAAAAACATTTTAAATCTCTATATTCTATCTTTTGTCTAATTTAAATAAAAAAAATCTTTTAAGGTGTTTGAAATATAACTTTTAATTAAATATTTATTATATCAAAAACATAATTAATTTTATTTAAACATATTTTTTAAATTAATATCCTTCAACTAATAAAGATTAAGATATTTATGGGATTTAAAGATAATTTTAATTTAAATCTAGTTAAATTTTTTTTAAAAATGAACATTAAATCTAAGCTTAGTTAAATTGAATTTCTATTTTTAAGTAGTGTTATATCTCTTTTTCGATGTAAATTTGGATTTATCCCGAGCGCTGTTGTCGAAGATAAGTTCGGATTTAGCGGATTTGATAAATCTAAGTTAATGTAAATCTAGGTTAACATAAATCTTGGTTAGGTATTTAAATAATTTATTTTATTTTTAATTATTGAATGCCCATTGATTATTTTTTATATAATTAACAAAATAGGCTGGCAGGCTCGTGCAGCACTTGGCTTCTAGAAGATTCACATCTTATTATTAGCAGGAAAATAAAATAATAAAACATATATATATTTTTTATTAAAATTAAACTATTCAATTATAGTGGAACAATAAGACATATGTTAGGATATATTTATCAATTGCTCATAGAAATAGTGCGAAGTAGTTAATGCCATCTTATATTAGTATCAAAGCTGTCGGATAAAAGTTAATTAAAAATTAATGAGGAATTTACATACATACCAAAGTTTTGTTTTTTTATATTTATACAAGCCAAAATACAAGCCAAATGAGGCTGAGCAAAGGATAGCACGAGACAAGCAAGTCTAAAGAGACATTTGAAGAGTAATAGAAGCCGATCGAAACGGGGAGAAGAAGTTACAGGAAGGCGAAGACAAGATGAGAGAATACCTAATCTTAGGGTACACACCCTTACACATACTGTAAGAATAGATTAAACTTCTAGAGGAAGTGAATTACATTGTTTTATCTTATGCCGTACCGCAGGAATAGAGTAGGGTAAACTATGCCACATACCTCAAACTGAAGGGTTTTGGAGCAAACCTGAAGCTTGAATTGCAGAAATTGAAACTTCCTTTCGGGCAATGATTTGGCGAAAATGTCGGTTGGTTAGGCCTTTGTGTTGATGTATTGGATTTGAAGTAGGCCAGATTGAATTTGATCTCGAAGGAAGTAGTTGTCATTCTCGATTTGTTTGGTACGAGCATGAAAAATCGAATTTGTGGTAATCACCTAGTGCTTTCCACTCCAAAGCCTCCAAAAGAATCTTCAAGCACCCAAGAAGAAGCCCACTCCAACTCTCACAAAATTTAGAGAAGAAGAATAAGCTATCCCATAGGAAAATCCCTCATGAAGTGAAAAAATGGTGGAGGATGTTTGACGTAATTATTTTGGGCTCTCGGGTTGGACGGCGTGGCCACGCCACCCGGGTGACCTGGGCGCTTTTCAGGAGCTCGCAGCATGGGCACGTCGTATTCAAGTGTGGTTAGGCCGGAGGTTGGATGTGGACACACCCAATCCATGCGTGGTCACGCCAAACCCTCACAAGCGTGGGTCTCCAGAAAAGTTTTTTCAGAGAGGAATTCAAGCTGCGTGCGAACCTCAAAAGTCTGGATATAAGTAAAACATTACCTTCATACTTCCTTCGAGGCCTTAGAGGCCCTAAATGTGTCTCAAGACTCAAGAAGGCACTCTGCATGTTTGTTGTATCAAAAATAGATGCTAACAATGGGAAGGTAAGTTCATCAAATGTTACATGGAGGGAAATTAAGATTTTTCCGGTGATGGGTGATAATACTCGAAACCCTTATGATCAGCTGAGTATCCAATAAATACACATGATTGAGAGCGAGTTGCAAGTTTGTGTGATGTATATGGGTGTAGCCATGGGTATCACCTGCAACCAAACACTTTGGGGTGGGAGTATGTCAGTCGCTACTTGTAGAGGAGTTCACAGGGAGATTTATGTGATTAAATTGGCTATCACAATGATTGTATCAATTCATAGAGTAAGTGGAGAGAGGCATCGTGAAGACAGATGCATGTGGTTCCAATGAGATGTTGATGTTTGCGTTATGCAACCACATTTTGTTTGGGAGTGCGGGGGCATGAGAAATAATGAAGGATGCATGTTTTCGTTTGTTTTTTTCTCTTTTATTTTAAAAGGATTCGACAGTCTATCGATTGTTGTATTCTTCTCTTTCCGAATAAATCTCTCTTCCGGGTCATACATATAGATGACCAGGAGAAGGGAAAAACCAGAAAAGACAGACATACAAAAAAAGCGACAAAAAAAAACACAAAACGTGGAAAACCTACGTGCAGTAAACCTCACAAGAATATGTTAAGAGTGTTCGCCTAAACAAGGTCGGGTGCAAGCGACAAACAAGAAAAAACACAAAATGTGAAAAACCTACGTGCAGTAAACCTCACAATGATAGATTAAGAGTGTCCGCCTAAACATCGTCGGGCGCAATTACCTTAAATCAATATCCGCGAAAGAATACCTTCTTAAACTTCCCAAAACCAGAGAGTCAGGTGTAGGTGTCTGTTCTGGTGTCAAGAACACTCCAAATGGGACATGTCTCACTTGGTTAATTACATCTTGAGGGTAGCCAAAAATACTCTCGATAAAAGGAGTTTCGCTTATATTATCATAAACCTTGGGTATAGGCAATCAAAGGAAGGTTATTCTATGTGGGAAAGTCTCGATGCTTCAAAGCTCTCGCTAAAACATAGGGCAAAGAGCGAGTCTCTCACATCCTGAATGGATAGCGGCTCATCGACATGAGCCCATGAAATAATCATAAATCATCGTTACGGGGATATTCTAACGCGTCAAAGCACGTCTGGGTCATAAGGCCAGAGGACAAATCACCGTCTCCCAAACAGACAGCAGATCGTCGGCATCAAGACGCAAAATGATATTATGGAAGTCAAGGAGTGACAGGGCTCAAAAGTGCTCAGCAATGGGAAGGTAGAGTGATTCTAAAAAGGTAGATGTAACTGAGTCGGGGTACCACAGACTCGTCATACACATCTACTAAGACCCTAAGCCTACCCGGTTGTGAAGGTAGTCGACTCAACACGTTCTGAGATCCCTGATAAGCAATCTGCGAATTGCATCTTCCACCGGGGTTCTCGATAGCCCTAAGATCAAAGAAATGAAACTCTATCCTATGACTATAAATTGTATCTCCAAGAGGTGGGGCTCATACTTGTCGAAGTGACGATGACGTCTCGGAAAAGAAATGAGTGGGACTTTCAACTACAAAGCTGGAAACACTCTAAAAAATGACTTACACCCTGTTTTTGTCGGGGAGCCTCTAACACTTTAAACGCATGAGACAAATCACCTATAAAAAATGTATGTTGGGCCAACTAGGTTGGACAAGCAGGGGGGTTCTCCTTGGGACATGTAAATATGAATGCAATTACCTATAGCAGTTCTTAAGTATTGTGGAGACCCTATTAGCATATACAAAAATAAAAGTGCAGTTTTTTATTTTAATCCAAAATTTTCATTATCTTAAATATTTTATTTAGGATTTTGTAGAAAAATCTTTAGAGTTTTAAATCCTAAAAAGTCTATATTACATCGTCATACTTATTAATTAAATCCTAAAGTATTGAGCTCTAGTTTTTTTTCATTTTTTTATAAGCAAAATTCTCTTTAATTAGATTTTTTTTATTCCAACCTAGTTTTTTTTCATTTTTTTATAAGCAAAATTCTCATTAATTAGATTTTTTTTTTATTCCAACAAAAAAAAAAAGATTTTTGTGTTTAATTAAATTAATATTTTTTAATAAAAAACTCTCATCTCGTATGGAAAAATCAACATAATCAAAATTTAACGATGAATTATAGTTTAATTGAAAAAAAAAACATTTTTAAATCTCTATTTTTCTATCTTTTGTCTAATTTAAATAGAAAAATTCTTTTAAGATGTTTGAAATATAACTTTTAATTAAATATTTATTATATCAAAAACAAAATTAATTTTGTTTAAACATTATTTTTTTAATTAACATCCTTCAGTTAAACAAGATTAAGATGATATTTATAAGATTTAAAGATAAATTTAACTTAAATTAATCAAATATTAAAAAAAATGAACATAAAATCTAAGCTTAGTTAAATTGAATTTCTATTTTTAATAGTGTTATATATCTTTTTTGATGTAAATCTAGTCTTATTGTCGAAGATAAGTTTGGATTTATCGGATTTAATTAATCTAAGTTAACGTAAATCTAGGTTAACATAAATCTTGGCTAGGTATTTAAATATTTTATTTTAATTTAATTATTAAACGGCCATTGATTATTTTTTATATAAATAACAAAATAGGCTGGCAGGCTTATGCGGCACATGGTTTCTAGAAGATTCATATCTTCAAAACTGTCGGATAAAATTTAAATAAAAAATTAATGAGGAATCTACATACATACCTAAATACCTAAGTTTTGTTTTTTTATATTTATACAAGCCAAATGAGGTTGAGCAAAGGATAGCACGAGACAAGCAAGTCTAAAGAGACACTTGAAGAATAACATAAGCCGATCGAATTGGGGAGAAGAAGTTACGGGATGGAGACGATAAGATGAGAAAATACATAAAATGATTTCATTAACCTTACCTCACGATACAAGCCCTTACACATACTGTAAGAATAAACGAAACTTCTAGAGGAGGTGAATTACATCGTATGCCCGCATGTTGTACCGCATGAATAGAGTAGGGTAAATTATGCCACATACATTCTTACCCCTTCAAGTTGAAGGGTTTTGGAGCAAACTTGAAGCTAGGGTTGCAGAAATTGAAAGTTCCTTTCCGGCAATGGATTGACGATAATGTCGGCTGATTAGTCCTGAGTATTGATGTATTGGCTTTGAAGTGGGTTGGATTGAATTTGATCTCGAATGAAGTAGTAGTTAATCTCGATATGCTTGGTACGAGCATGAAAAGTTGAATTCGTGGTAATCACTTGGTACTCTCCACCCCAAAGCCTCCAAGAGTGTCTTCAAGCACAAAAAAAGAAGCCCACTCTAGCTCTAACAAAATCTTGAGAAGAAGAAGAAGGTCTCCCTTAGGAAAATCCCTCACCAGATGGACAAATAGTGGAGGATGGCTGCCTTAGGAAAATCCCTCAACAGATGGAAAATAGTGGAGGATGGCTGCCTTGGTTGCTCCACCCCCACCCCCCTCTTCCCATAAGTCTTGCATGCTCTCCACCTCCTCCAAGTGCTATAAGTGTCCCAAAAGTGGACACATGTCACCTCCAAACCTCCCCATGCCAATTATCCCCTTAATCAGGGTTTCTGGCTGCTTAATGGTGTTTTTCGGTAGGGTTGACGGAGTTGCCAAGGATAGAAAACGGAAAGGCCAGGTGACCCTGTGTGGTCACGCTAGAGACCTGACGTAATTATGTCGGGCTCTCGTGTTGGGTGGGATGGTCACACCGCTAGGGTGATCTAGACGCTTTTTAGGAGCTCGCTGCATGGCCACACTGAATTCAAGCGTGGTTAGGTCTGAAGTTGGATGTGGCCATGCCCAATCCAGGCATGGTCACGTCAGACCCTCACAAGCGTGGACCTCCAGATAAGTTTGTCAGAGGGGAATTCAAATAGCGTACGAACCTCAAAAGCCTAGATATGAGTAGAACATTACCCTCAGACTTCCTCAGAGTCCATAAATGTGTCTCAAGGCTTAAGAAGGCATTCCACATGCATGTTGTATCAAAATAACTGTTAACAATGGGAAGGTAAGTTCATCATGGTGGGAAATTAAGAGTTTTCCAGTGGTGGGTTGATAGTACTTGGAGCAGTTATGATCAGTTGAGTATCCAATAATGCACATGATTGGGAGCAAGTTGCAAGTTTATGTGATGTATATGGTGTAACCATGTAAAGCACCTACAACCAAACACTTTGAGGTGGGAGTATGTCGGTCGCTACTTGTAGAGGTTTTCGTAGAGAGATTTGTGTTTGGTGTATTTGGATGGCTTTCTATTGATTAAATAGCCTATCACAATGACTGTATCCACCATAGAGTATAGAGGAGAAATGCATCGTGAAGAAGGATGCGTGTGGTTTCATTGAGATGCTGGTACTTGCGCTTCACAACCCAATTTTGTTGAGGAGTGTGGGGGCATGAGAGTTAATGAAGGATGACATTATGGTTGAAGAAGTTGGAGAGTATGATGCTTTTATATTCACCTCAGATATCAAATGGAAGTATCCAAATGGTGCTCTTAAATTGAGTATGAAGAATTTTAATAAATTAAATACATTTATGAGGGGTTTCAGCTTTGCTTATCATAGGGAGTAGATAGAATTAGTGTTGAACCCCATACATCATAATGGATTAAATGTAAAGGAGCATATGCATGAAACCTAGGAAACAAAAAAAGGTTGCCTATTACTTTTATTGCAACAACAAATAATACATGTATAAGTATGTATATATATACCTCTATTTGGTTGAGACTTTGAGACGAGCATAAAAATATCTGAATGTGAATGTCCGGGATGTTTGTATTGAAGAGTGGACTTCTTTGTTGAGGTGACAAAAGCTTGAATGGAAGGTGGAGTAGAGATGAGCAGAAATAGGTCCTCAGAATTGATTTCTCGGAGTAAAAGCAACTTTGTCTTGGTATCAAATATAATAAAGTCATTCAGGTCAAAAAGAATAGCAACATTGCTCTCATGAATTAGTTTGTGGACAAATAATAGATTTTGAAATAGAGATGGAACATGCCAAATGTGAGGTTGAAGAAGCAAACAATGGGGTGTCAGAAGGATGTCATTGCCCGCCATGACTTGTTCATTACCAGTTGTCAGAGTAGCTAGTTAGAGATGATTGATATCTAAAGTAAAGTGCATTGTTGGCTTGTAGCTCCAAAATTTAGGACTCAAGGAGAGGTCGTGGCTTGTAAAGTTTGTTTGAAAGGTGTGTACTCAAGATTCGACCGATACCACCATGTTACAACCGAATGAACAAACATATTATAGATTTGGCAAGAGATTGAGGCTTTTGGTGTGTTTCAACCCCCCTGGAATGAGATTGATTTGGAGCACGTTCCCGACCCCGAGCATTGGTGGCATAGTGATTTCATGTTGTGGTGAGAGCAAGTTGGGGGTTAGGGGGACGGTTGAGTATCTAAATATCATTTACAATGTTGATCTCTTCATTGCATAGATGAGAATAGAAATCATCTAGACTGATAGAGTGCAATTGAGTACAAATTGTTATCTTGTAGCCTTGGTGAGATGTGGGGAGCCCATTGTGTAGAAGATGATATCCTCATTGTCTAGTTTTCCGTCGACAATGAAAATATTCTCGACTATAGTTTGACGTTATGCAGGTAATGTGTCATTGTCTGATTGTTCATCGAGAGAGAGTATGAAGAGTGTTATTGAGTTGGATGATTCTCGAGCAATTTGTTAGTTGAAGTCTTTTAGCAATTGTGTGTCAAATCTTGATGGTGGTAGAGAGGTGGACCACATAGGGGTGGATCAATGTAGAGATAATTGATTAAGGTGTTGCAGTTAGGTTTTAATCCACTAAATTACATGAGGTGTAAGAGGGATTGCACACTTGTAGATATGTTATCATCGGTGAATTGAGGAAGGCAGATTGTCCTGACGTCCGAGAACTCGAGGTAACCATTTATGGTGAACTCTTGCCTACATATGGGGTAGTTCTCATCGGATATAGGATTTTGGGTGAGGTGTTTGAGGTTACTCATAAGAAATTTAAGAGAGGGAGGGATAGAGATTGTGTGGTACTCATCTCCTTTGTTGATGGATTGAAATTTTCTAAATTCTGGGAAGTTGACATTCATTGGAGGGGCAGATTGTGATGTATTGGACTGATCTCGATCCTCTGGAAGTGCATGGCAGAAATCATAGGAGCGAGCTCAAGGCTCTGATA
>NW_018164496.1:1833200-1868380 GCF_001263595.1 Phalaenopsis equestris
TTATAAATTAAGAATCAGGTTTGAGCTCGAATTTGGGGAAAAAAAAATTATTCGCTATTAAAAAATAAGCATTTATGCGGAAGAAAATTAGTTTCATGCAAACATCAGATCACATCAATCGTCGTCGGGGGGTACGACTTTGAAAATAAGGAAAATTAAGGGAAATATACATACACCCCACATAATTCTCGTGTATTTGCATATTTACCACCGCAAATTTTTAAATTAGTCCCAACTGCTATAGTCGTGGGATGCAAAATTCCAATCTAACCAGGACAAAAAGAAGAATTATATATATATATATATATATATGCTGACAAAATAAAAGAGGCCTGGACGCACCATGTCGGGTAATTGATATTTAAGGAAAATATAATTTCCCACTTTATAAATTTTCATTTATATATGACGTATTTATTCAAACACAAATGTCTTGTTCCAATACTGATATATTTTTATTTTTATTTATTTATTTATTTATTTATTCAAACTCAATACTGATATATTTTTATTTTTATTTATTTATTTATTCAAACTCAAAATTTAATTCAATTTAAATGACTCAATTATGAAAAAAACTAAAATTTAATGGTTAGTTAGAGCTAGATTTTGAATTTATTAGGAATTATGTCTCACTTGCTATTTAATTTTAATTTTTTTTTATTTTCCGATTTACTCAAGAAAATGAAATTTAAACCTAGATGAATAACCAAAAGACTAAAATTGAATTTTAAAAAAAAATTGAAATATATTTTTGAAACTAATGAAACCTAGATGAATAACCAACCAGAGGCGGCCACGTCGCGCGCCAATAAAGTGTATGTCGTGCACGTGCGGTGTCTGAATGAAATATTTTCTCCCTAATTGAGACATTTTTTTTAATTCCCTTAATTTAAGATGCTTAAAAAAAATCATGGGTGCAAAAACCTAAATTGCAAGAATTTTGAGAAATTTATGTTCCATGAACATAAATGTTTTATATATTAAAAAAAATAGTTTAGAATATCTTAAATTAAATTTTTATATTTACATATCTAATTGGTAATTACGGCCAGAGGAAAGAATCTGACTCCTCATTATCACTAGTTGTCCTGAAGACGCCCCCAAGCTCCTCATCGGTGACCAAAAATTGTTGATACAATAAAGCCTCATGATCCCTCGGGCTATCCTCATTGAGAAATGAGCTACCTATCAGGTTATGGTGATTCACCGCTTGCCCGATAGCCTAGTTTCATTTAGTCAACATGAGCTTCTCATTCAGGGATCGAGGATGGACAGTTTGCTTAGATCCTCAGGCCAACAAACCCTAGCATATCGAATCAATTTGACCGACCCGAAGCGAATCGAGATCAACCTACCGACTGCATGGACTCATCCTAGCAGACTAGCCAGCCTTACCGAGTTGAGGACAAACAAGCTTAGTTGACCGAGTTAGAGAGGAGAGGAGGAATAGGCTAGTATATTTAAAATACCTAGAATAACATGTACATCATCCATTAAACTAAGGGCATAAATGTAGTATTATTACATTATATCATCTCCACTAAAAATAGAGAGTTCATTTTAGGGTGATTCACAGATAAATTAGGATAACACATTTAGGCCAAAAGTTAACTCAAATTCTATTAAATAGCATAAGAAAATAATATATAGATATTTTAATTGTATAATAATATATATTTCATTAATTACTTATACAAATTTTAATATTTTAAAAAATTATAAGCATGCCAATTTTTAAGTATTATATTAATGACAAATGTAAATTTTTAAGTGCTTGTTAAACAAAACTGATTTTTTTTTTCATTTTCTTATAAAGGATTCAAAATGTAATTTTTTTTCTTGTTTGATATTGAAAAAAAAATAAAGAAAGATATATAATGAGACTTTTGCACACAAGTCCTCCACAAAATGTGGATCTAAAATTAATTCCTTTAAGGGTAATTATTATAAATATGTGATTAACTCGAAAGATATATAATGTGTGACAAAAAATTAGTGGCGTGGAAGTAATATTTTAACGTCTTAGTGTTGCTCAAAGATACAACACATTCACAGATATGTAAAAAGCAGTATGAAGCGGCACCATAATTTTTAAGTAGAAAAAATCATGAAAATGAAAAAAATCACGGTGCCCAGCCCAATCAAAATAATCAACTATGTGATTGTAAGTACATATGTATGATCTTCTCTTGAATTAGAGAAAATGAAATTATAAAACGGATAATCACAAATGTAAAATAATAGTTCAGTTGTAATAGTCATAATTAGGCTACAATTAATATGCTTCATGGCTATAATAGCAATAGGTGGACACAAATACTATAGTTGTATGCTACAAGGACAGTAGTTGGTTATAAATGTTATAGGTGATGGTTGGCGTCACTTGCCCACAAATGTCATAGTTGAAAGCAGTAACATTAATAGTTGGCACAAAGTTCGTAGTGAGCAACTACAAAGGCAATGGTTGGTCATAAAGGTGGGTGTTGGTGACTGCAATAATGACAATTAGCAACAAAGGCCATAGTTGCAAGTTTTAATATTAGTGGCTGGTCAAAAAAATCATAGTTGGCTGCTACAAATGCAACAGTTGACAATAAAGGTTATAGTCGATGGCAACTATAACGACACTAGGTCATAGAGGCACAAGTTGGAAGTAATAACAAAAGTAGTTGTTTGCAAAAGCCATAATTGATTATTACAAATGCAGTAATTAGTCATAAAGGTTGTTGTCAATAGTTACAATATCATCAATTGAGGTTGTAGTTGGTGACTGCAATAACGTCAATTGATCACAGAGACTATAAATGGAAGTTGTAACGGAAGTTGTAACAGAAGTTGTTGGCTGCAAAGACCACAGTTAGTTGTTAGAAAAGTAGTAGTTAGCTATAAAGGTTATAATTTGTTTGTAATATCGTCAGTTGGCCACATAGGTCGTAATTATTGACTGCAATAGCGTCAGTTGGCCGCAAAGGACATATTTGAATTTGTACAATTAGTATATGCCAAAAAGATTGTAATTGGCTATTGCACATGTAGTTGTTGGCCATAAAGGTCGTGGCTGAAAGCTGCAATAGCATGTGTTAGCAGTATAGGTCATAGTTGGTGACAATAATAACATCAGTTTTCCACAGAAACCATAGTTGGAAGTTGTTAAAATAGTAATTGGTCACAAATGTCGTAGTTGGTGCTATAATAGTGTTAGTTGGTCATAGAAGCTATAGTTAGAAGTTGTAATAGTAGTAGCTGACCATAGCGGTTGTAGTTGGTGACATAATACTGGGTTCTTTTTATTTAGATTGTCAGTTTGACTATAAACTTGTTGAAATTGAGACACTGTATGATATTAGATTTGAACTTTAATCGTTTATTATTAAAAAAAATACCTTAATGTTTGTGTTAGATGAAAATTTTTTTAATGACACATCAATATCTAACATCTAAACATTTTTTTCTAAGAAAATCAGATTCTTCTACGCTTTTTCTGTTACACTCGTTCTGCCTGCCCAACTTCACCCAAATTACTAACAAACCTTGTAGTTGGTGACTGCAATAACGTCAATTGATCACGGAGACAGTAGATGGAAGTTGTAACAGAAGTTATTGGCTGCAAAGATCACAATTAGTTGTTAGAAAAGCAGTAGTTAGCTATAAAGGTTATAATTTGCCTGTAATATCGTCAGTTGACCACAGAGATCGTAATTATTGACTGCAATAGCGTCAGTTGGCCGCAAATGACATATTTGAAGTTGTACAATTATTATACGCCAAAAAGGTCGTAATTGGCTATTGCAAATGTAGTTGTTGGCCATAAAGGTCGTGGCTGAAAGCTGCAATAGCATGTTTTTGCCGTATAGGTCATAGTTGGTGACAATAATAACGTCAGTTTTCCACAGAAACCATAGTTAGAAGTCGTAACAATAGTAATGGTCACAAAAGTCGTAGTTGGTGACTATAATAGTGTTAGTTGGCCATAAAAACTATAATTAGAAGTTGTAATAGTAGTAGCTGACCATAGCGGCTGTAGTTGGTGACATAATACTGAGTTCTTTTTATTTAGATTGTCAGTTTGACTATAAACTTGTTGAAATTGAGACATTGTATGATATTGGATTTGAACTTCAATCGCTTATTATTAAAAAAAAAAAAGTACCTTAATATTTGTGTTAGATGAAAATTTTTTTTGACGACACATCAATATCTAACATCTAAACATTTTTTTCTAAGAAAATCTGATTCTTCTATGCTTTTTCTGTTACACTCGTTATGTCTGCCCAACTTCACCCAAATTACTAACAAACCACTCAAATTTGCCCATGATGCATGTCTTAGGACTAACAAACCCTCAAGTACTCATAATCTCTAACAGAATACTCCAACGACATCTTATTTGAGGTCTTCTATTTAATAGTTTCAGAATTCAAATGGTTGATCAAGTGACAAACTCACTCTATGAACTTAATCCAATAGAATATATCCAACCCGATATTAGATAACATACATCAAAATTTCTCTACCAATGTGTGGTTAATCCTCTCTACCACCCTATTCTACCACGGTGTCTCTTGACCAATGAAATGGTGCCTATACAAGTTCTCTAACACACTTGCAAGAACCCACTAATGTGTATTCGCCTCATTATCTGATTTGAAACACCAATTTTTTTTTCAACATGAGTCACAATTTCTTCCAACTCATGGAAATCTCCAGCTTCTCACTCTCGAGCTTCATAAAATACAACCAAACGTATCTAGAGTAATAATCGATAAAAGAGACAAACTATTTCTGCTAGTCAAATGTTGTCTTTGTCGGGCCCAAACATCTATGTAAACACACTCTAAAATACTCTTTATATTGTGGATAACAATACCAAAAAAATATATATATGTCTTCTTGTCAAACAAAAAATGTTCAAAGAAAAACGAGCCTGCAACTGCTCGTTCATTTAATCAATCATTGTTTCACTAAAACCATAAGTAAAGCCCCTCTAGAATGAGCTAGCCGCACATGTCATAATATAGTGGCATGAGAAGAATCACTAACAACAACAACAATTCTAGTCTGTATTACCCTGAATGTAAAGGTTGTGATAGTGAACTCCCTTCTTAAAAACTAGTATTCCATGGCTTAACCTCATAATTCTTACTTTTATAAATACATTGTAGTCGTTGGATTCTAAGACTGTAACTGACAATAAATTATTCATGATATATGGAATATGTCTAAAAACATCAGTCAACTCCCTCATAGTATCATCATGCATCCTCATGATGCTTCATATACCAATAGTACGCCAAGTTTGATTGTTGCTCACAGTCACTACTAGGGCTATCAAAAAATTTATTTGTTTGGGAATAACTTCTGTTTGGTTTGTCATGTAGCTCATGTTTGAATCGTTCATTAATTAAATAAGTCGAACATGAACAAATTTTTTAAACTCGAATTATGAACAAGTCTAACACTAAGTAACAATTTGTTCTATCATTTTCGACACGTTTTATCTCGAAACAAAGAAATTACATATAAAATTTATATTTTAATATATTATATATATTTATATCTAAGTTTAAATTATAACAGAATCAAGACATGTTTGAATCTGACACCACATTTATTTTCTTAAAATTTAATTTAAACGAGTCAATTTCTAACTGAATACGAACAAAAATATATAAATCGAATCGAACAAAAACACATTGTTCACGAGCAATTTCGAACAAGATTCAAGACCGAACTCTCTCAAACTCCACTCCCTTACATCGCTTGTGGCTGTGTAACGAAAACCGGAAGCTATGGTGCCTTGGTAAATTGGCTTGAGAGGTTGGCTGAAGGTTTAGGAATTGGATGGAACGCAGATTCGCCGTTATGAATGAAAGACATGGTAGTGACATTCCCAAGTTACCGTAGCCACCGAACACAGACGAACAGATCAGGTAACTCAAGTAAATCCAAGCAAAAAAAACAAAAACAGGTTCCTTTGAAGTTGTAATGGTTGTTGGGGCATTTGGTCGAACACGTGAGGTGGTCTCCATTTCCCACAATTACTTGGAATGGTGTCATACAAATGACCGGTAGTTGGAGGACTTCAACTACCCTTCGTTGGATAAAAACATGTGCAGACATTACAGTTTTTAAACATCAAAAATCATATCTTTTTTCTAGAAAAACATGTAATAAAGAATCACATAAAATTTACAATTTCAACCATCAAATATATATTTATCATTTATGATATTATCACTCAAGCCAAAAGTACCAAACTGTAATATTTAGAATGTAATTGCAAAAAATAAAATTACAGCCAAGGAGAGTTATAAATAGGAGTAAATACAGACTTTACATTGAGATACTTCTCCATTGCCTGAAGCCCGCTATCCTTGCCAAAACCACTCATTTTGTGCCCACCACAAGGCACGTTAAGATCAGTAATGAAGAAACAATTGACCCAAATTATGCCGGCACGAACTGACCTGCTAACCCGATTAGCTACATTCAGGTCATTCGTTAGTATTCCCGCAGCTAATCCATACCTCGTGTTGTTCGCCTTCTCGATCGCTTCCTCAATCGTCCTGATTCAATCGCAATAAAAATGAAAATATTAATAATATTCATGATTAAATTATTATTTACGAGCTTTTATATACCAATCACCCAAGACTGAAACATAATATTTTAATCATTTCTTTCATTTGAGCCACCTCCTAAATCCAGTCATGAAGTCTTTAAGTGAAAGTTTTGAGAGAAAAGAAAATCCTCTATAAGTTTTTTCATCCCATCCTTTATATAGTTCGAGAGGAATACATGACGATTAAATAAGAATTTAAAGAGCGTCAATCCCAAGCTCCTATCGAACGTACTGTCCTGTGTCAGTTGGGTCAGGCTACTCCGCATGACGACGTATGGACATTGACATGCCTCGAGGCGAATTATGCGTTAAGATTGACTGGGTCGGCAATTCGCTTAGGTCGAACTGGATAGGGGCATGTTGCCTCTATCCCAATGGCGATGTGATGTATGTCGATACGAGATGCGCCGGTTTGGTCCCGTGGGTTCACCCGGTCGTCGTGAGTGTACATTATAGCTTGAAATTAGGGTTATGGTACTTACTTGAACTTCATGACGCATATCACCGGGCCGAAGATTTCATCTTTAGCTATGGACAAATCCTCCTAAGAAAAAATAATTAAACCAATTTTAATAAGAATAATAAATTATAATTAAATAAATATTTTATTAACAAGTAGAGAGACATTCTTACCTTGACATCAGTAAAGATTGTGGGCTCTATGTAGTACCCTTTCTCACCTACAGCTTTTCCTCCTGTTAATAGTGTGGCTCCCTCTCTCTTCCCTGCCTCTATATACCTAAGAACCTTCTCAAATTGTTCCTTATCAACCTACAAATTCAAGTTTTGTAAAGATTTATAATATTTGTAATTGCATCCTAGGTCATTTTAAGGGTTGGAATGCAATTACTATATTCTATCATATCTTTAATAAGTGTTGGTATAATTCTGATTGATTACATTACATGTGATGTTCATATGCATGCGGACTCCGTGTACAACAGTGTCATACAATGCATTCGGATTACGTCCGTAATATTCTCTCCATTGTTCGAGGGCAAATATCTTTTTTTTTTTTTGTTATTTCATTGAATTTATTTTAAAAATTTTAGTATATTGTTTCATGGAAAAATTAGGGTTCCAATTTCTTCACAATCAAACTATAGCTAAATCAACAAATGATGACAATATGATGTAGCCAATTATTTTAAGAAAATTATTTTTCTCACATCGTTGTAAGGGCCGTAAAGAGTTAGGCTCGTTTGAAATTAATTCTGTTCAAAATAAACTCGCGTTAGAAATTCTCCAATTCGACTCGTTTAAATTAACTTGAAAAATAAATGTAGAGGGTTGAATTCAAACTTGTATCATGAAAAGCATAGAACCACTTGAAAACATCAACTACGGTGATTTAAACTTACATATAAATATATAAAACATCTTTTGTATAAATAATAAATGTAATTTCCTTATGTTGAACTAAAACGAGCCGAACACGACCGAACAAAAGAATGTTCGTGTTCGGCTTGTTTATAATTCGATCTACTCGTGTTCAACTCGCTTACTTAACAAACGATTCAAACACAAGCTACTTAATGAGTCAAACATGAGCTGTTCGCGAACAATAAGCTTCTTAGACACCCCTATTTACACTCGTCTCATACAGACCCTAATTATTTTTTCTTGAATACACTAAAAATATTCTTTTGTAATAATTTAATATAAGGAAATATACTAAAATAAATAAATAGCACATACCTGAGGCCCTTGATGAACCTGAGGATCAAATGGGTCTCCAATAACCCAATCTTTTACATTCTCAATCAACTTCTTCAAAAATTCATCATATATCCCTTCTTGCACATAAACCCTAGATCCTGCAACACACATTTCTCCCTGCAAATATGTTTTTTCAACTAATTATAAACTTATAACAATAATAATAGAAGGTCATTAACATAAAAAATCCTTTCTTCAATTGAATGAGAAATAGTATAATGTAATTTATAATATTAAAATGTAAATAAAAGAGTAGTTAGGTACCTTATTGAAAAAACCACCCTGCCAAGCAATCTGCACAGACATATTAATATCAGCATCATTAAAGACAATTAATGGACATTTTCCCCCTAATTCTAATGAAACTGTCTTCAGATTGCTTGCTGCTGCTGCTCCCATCACTAATTTCCCAACCTCTGTAGATCCTGTGAAGCTCACCTGAAAAAGAGTTGATTAAAACATTAATTATAATAAAATACATTTTACATTTGGGGCAATTACAAACAAACCACCCGAAACTTGTTATTTACAAATCAACCACCCTCTTTCATCCATTTTTCAAATTCTCACTCGAACATCGAAATTCATGGTAAGAACCCAACGTCACATCTTTCATTTTTATCAAATTCTCAATGCATATATGCATCGGTGATTGGTTTGTAAATATCAATGTTTCGGGTGGTCTATATGTAATTATTCATTTAAAATTTAAATAAAAAATAGAAAAGAATTTATATTACAGCATCAACATCCATATGAGAAGTTATAGCAGCTCCAGCAGTAGGGCCATAGCCAGTGATAACATTGATAACCCCATCAGGAATACCAGCCTACAATTAACAGAATATAATCCTACTTTTTATCATGTAATTAAAAGAAGATTTACATTTACATTTACATTTACATACATACCACTCAATTCCTATGTATTTACATATCTAACAGCCAAATTTTAACTTCTACATTCAACATTTTTCCTATGCATGAAAGGTCGCATTTCACCGTTTTAGAAGTTAAAAAAGTGGTATTTTCGAATGTAATATGAATGATTTGGGTGGTATAAATGCAAAAAAGCAAAGCTTAGGTGTGAAATATGTAATATGAAATGATAATGCAAAAAAGCAAAGCTTAGGTGTGAAATATGTAGATACATAGGAATTGGTTGGCATGTTTGTAAATACCCCATAAACAAATTATGACTGACAATCATATAAGGTGCATTTACATTCATAATACACAATTCTTACCTATTCACATGTCTCGCACCTAAGCTTTCATATTTACACAGATAACCCTCAAATCTTTAATATTAAATCAAAAATAAAACTATTACCACTTTTTAAAAGTGAAATCGACTTTTCAAGCATAGGTTTAAAACGCCAAAAGTTTAGATCTGAGATATGTAAATACATAAAAGTTGCATGCTACATATGTAAATTTCCCATCATATAATTGTAACCAATCACTGCAATCACCTCCTTCGTCAAGTGGGCAAGATATAAAGCTGATAGCGGTGATTGTTCCGCCGGCTTAACGATCATAGTGCACCCGGCGGCGAGCGTTGGAGCGATCTTAACGGCGAAAAATAGAGTAGGAAAATTCCAAGGGATGATGTGGCCAACTACTCCAATGGGCTCCTTAAGCGTGTAAGCTTGGAACTCACCGCTACATTTGTGAGTCTCACCATTAATTTTATCTGCAGCGCCTCCATAATACCTCAAAGAATCGGCTGCAAATTTAATGTCGAAGGCTTTGGTTACATGCACGAGCTTTCCGGAATCAATCGAGTCGAGCATAGCGAGTTCTTCTCCGTGTTGCTCGATCAAGTCCGCCAACTTCAACATTATCATTCCCCTATTCTGCTCGTGAAAAGCCCGTTGTCTATGAATAGTTCGGGTTTGGTATGATAAGTAGATTGAATACAACTTTTGCAATGATGAAATTAGTTGAAATTGTAGACATTCTTTAGGGGCCATTTGGCATTTCCATATATATAGCACACAATTCGTATGTATTTACAAATCACACTTAAACATTCATATTTGCGTCAAAAATATATAGCACTCAAATCCTTAAAATCAAGTCAAATATATCACTTTTATCATTTTCTAAAAGCAAAATGCACTTTTTCATGCATAGGTTTAAAGCACCAAAGTATTATATATGTAAAATTGAAAGTTTAGGTGTGCGATATGCAAATACATAAGAATGGTGTGTTAAATATGTTTTAAGTACAAAACACATAATTCTTATGTATTTTAAAATCGAATACCTAACCTTTTATATTTTCATTTATCACACTTTGGTGTCATAAACCGACACGTGAAAAGATGTATTTCCATTTTAAAAAGCAAGTAAAAGTGATATTTTGTTATGAGTCATTAAAGATTTGATCTTTATGCATGTAAATATGGATGTGTCGGCCTTAGATATGTAAATATATAAAAATTGTGTGTTATGTATGTAAATGCCCCTTCTTTTGATCAAGTAAGCGCTCGAACCAGACACCTTGGGAATCTTTGATCTGTTTCCGATTACGCATTAGAGCACGAGAGAGAGCGAGAGAAATCTTACAAAGCCAGACATGCGAGGCCAGCTGCCATGATCAAAAGCTTCCCTCGCCGCCTTAACAGCGAGGTCAACGTCCTCCTTATCACCTTCAGCCACCTCTGTTATCACATCTCCTGTTCGAGGATCTCTTGTTTCAAATTTCTTACCTGAGTAAAATATAAATTATATCATAAATTAACTATAATTAAAAAATAAAGAGAGAGAGAGAGATTCTACCAGGATTTTCTTATAAAAAATTCATAAGAAATATCAAAGTGCCTATCCTTTGCATTAAAATATTAAATTCAGAGGGGCCAATTGCTATCAAGATAGCTATGGTTAAAATGCTCATTGTCATGGCTGCAAAAACAATTGGATACTCATCAAGTAGACGTTAACAAATAACAATGCTTTCTTATATGAAGATTTATCTGAAAAAAGTATAGAGGTAGTTAGAATGATATAGAATAAGGAATAATAGCTTGAGTCATACTCCACCACCTATAGAGGTACTTAGATAATATGAAGTAATTTGTAACCAAGCATTATGTACTGAGGTGAATGGAATGAATCATTGATTGGAGCCATTATACTTTGTCTTTATGGTATCAGAGCAGTGCCCAAGGAATTTTGGGCATCTCCCTCGATCCAATCTCCTCCTCCGATCAAGAGCTCGGAAGATGTCAAAGTCATTCGACCCGGTTCCATATGTAGCTGGCAACTCGATCCTCCTCAAGAAGCATTAAGCAAGGAATTTTGGGCACCTTCTTGATCGAGCTCCGGTGATGTCGAAGGGTATAGTTACATAGGCGGTGGTGATCTGATTCTCCTCATGAGTAAGAATTCATCTACTCTCTTCCCCCCTTTCTCTCAATCCCACCCAATCCAAAAATCCTCAACCCTTTCCACTGAAATGTCTACTTCTCCCCAATCCGAAACTCAGGACTCCCCATTCCTGGATTTATTGTTGACCGCCGTCATATCTCCCACATTAAAGTTCTTCTTACACAACTTGCATCATTTTACGCAAAAACTTCTATCCTCCAACAACCATCTCATTTGGAGAGCTCAAATCTTCAAAGCATTCAAGAATAATGGCTTCATCGAGTTCCTACAATGCAGCATCCCTTGTTCGCTGAAACTCCTTCCCTCCACCGACGATATTCCAATGCCTAATGCCCACTATACTAGTTGGATTCTCATAGATCAAAACTTAATGGTGGTTTTTTTTTCAATTATATCTCTGACGATCTTGTCTTATGTACTCCACCTGCCCACCACTGCCGAAATTTGGAATACCATAACCAAGCGCATCCAACCGACCAATCGCTCGCGACTTATTCAGTTGAAAAATGAGCTCCATAACCTCTCCATGACTACCCAAACCATGAATCAATGTCTCTCCGCTATCAAATCTTTGATTGATAATATCTCTACTGCTGGTGGAAATTTAGATGACGAGGATATCATTCTCTATAAATTGAATAGTCTTCTGGCAAACTATCAGTCATTCAAGACGGCAATCTGCACTCAATTACAACCCATCGAGTTGGACGACTTCTATGCTTGCTATGCAGTGAGGACATCAATTAAACAACGGATAAGCAAAAATTAGAGACAACCATGAATCCCCAACATGTACCGTGGAAGACAAGGTCATTCATCGCGCGAGAGAGGTGAAAAATTTTCATCACCATCAAGCCCCACCAAATCAAGCCGCACCACCTCTCGCTCCCTTGTTGTGCGTCAAATTTGCAGCAAATTCGATCACTACTCCACTCATTGCTGACATTGCTCCAACCTCGAATATGCATTTATCAACAAAATATTACAACTCGAATCATCATGGGTTTTGGATTATGAAGCTACGACACACCTCACAGCAAATTTGGCCACCGCCAAGTTCTTGCTGGGAACGGGCAACCAATTGCACTCAAACACACAGATGATGATTGACACACTTAAAATATAGTGTTTTTAGACACATTTTTATACCTATTTTTGATATATTGTGCTTTAATGAAAGATATTTGTATGTTTTTCTTTCAAGTGCAAGTAAAAAGGTGAAAAAATAATCAAATATGGAGCAAAAATACAAAAATGATGCAAAAGTATTTTGGGGCCTAAGCGCTGGTGAAACAGAGAAGACCGCGCCTAAGCGCTAAAGGCCCCGCGCTTAATTGTCAGTGACAGTTACTTGACGGGTTAATTCATTTTGCCGAATTTCGAATGGACATTTGAGACACCTATTGACTAAAATGGGTGATTATAATCACCAAGGACGAAAATATAACTAAAGTACTTATAAAAAGAGGCATCCCTTGGTAAATACATCGAATCAAGACACATTTTGAAAAGAAACCAAGACACATCTTGGAAAATTATAAAGAAGGAAATTGAGATTTTTAGAAGAGTTCTGAAAAGTTCTTGAAGAAGTTCGTGGAGAAGCTTTTGGAGAGAATTACAGACACCACAAATTTATTTTTAAATTTATTTTCCTTTTGTTTACAGTTTTAATTTGAGAGTTAAGAGTGTTGTAAGAGAGGAGATTCAAAGAAACTTAAAGAATTTGGTGGAGGATTTGAGATAAGTTTTGAGTATTTGAGATAAGTTTTTATCTTTGTTTTAAATTAGAAGCCCCACCAAATCAAGCCGCACCACCTCTCGCTCCCTTGTTGTGCGTCAAATTTGCAGCAAATTCGATCACTACTCCACTCATTGCTGACATTGCTCCAACCTCGAATATGCATTTATCAACAAAATATTACAACTCGAATCATCATGGGTTTTGGATTATGAAGCTACGACACACCTCACAGCAAATTTGGCCACCGCCAAGTTCTTGCTGGGAACGGGCAACCAATTGCACTCAAACACACAGATGATGATTGACATACTTAAAATATAGTGTTTTTAGACACAATAATTAGAAAAAACCGCATGCATTGTATGAATGAGAATGTAGTTCATATGATTGAGTGCAAATAAATAGGAAAATAATCTTTGAAGGGTGTAAAGTTAGACGACTTTAGAGTGACGGGCTAAAACCCGCAATTTGGTTTATTATTTTAAGTTTTGATATGAGATGTTAGCCCCCAAGTGGAGAGAACCAAGAAAACTCTAGAGTGAGAGCTGGTATCTTCCCTGTCTAACCGGTCTTCAGAACTATTCAAATTTTAAATTAGTCAATGTTCTTTATAGCATCTCTAGTAAGGGTAAAAAATAATATTGCTCATATTTGGCATAACACAATTTGAATACTTTCATAACAGAATTCCTATATTTATTACTGATTCATGATAAAGATAAATTTAATTTCATGCACTTCATTTACTTCTTGATTTGACCCATCTAAATGTTAAAATTTATTGTGAGGACATGTAAGAACCGGGATGGTATTGTCTCGGTCAATAATTAGAAAAAATATGCATTGTATGAATGAGAATGTAGTTCATATGATTGAGTGCAAATAAATAGGAAAATAATCTTTGAAGGGTGTAAAGTTAGACGACTTTAGAGTGACGGGCTAAAACCCGCAATTTGGTTTATTATTTTAAGTTTTGATATGAGATGTTAGCCCCCAAGTGGAGAGAACCAAGAAAACTCTAGAGTGAGAGCTGGTATCTTCCCTGTCTAACCGGTCTTCAGAACTATTCAAATTTTAAATTAGTCAATGTTCTTTATAGCATCTCTAGTAAGGGTAAAAAATAATATTGCTCATATTTGGCATAACACAATTTGAATACTTTCATAACAGAATTCCTATATTTATTACTGATTCATGATAAAGATAAAGATATTTCGTATTCAGTGTTCTTCTTTTACATAAACTCAAGTTATTTTTAATAAGTTTTTATTTCATTTTCAAACATTACAAATACCAAAAAGAGTTTAAATTTCATTCATGTGATAAAAATTATAATTTAAATATTTATCTTTTTAAAGTAGAAAGTTTGTTACTTTAATTATCGCATACTGTGAACAATCATTGTGGGTTCGATATTCGGGGCTTAATCAAAAAGTCCAATATTATTTGATAACGATACGTATATTTACGTAGTATCTCAATATATATTAAGTTAAAAAGTTAAATTCTTATTTTCTTCAGGATCAAGTTTTTTGTACTGTTGCAAAGTCAGGAAAGATAAGTAAAAAATATAATCAAATACATTGTTATATTGTTGCATATAAACAATCGGGATCAATGATATTCTTCCTGCGCCAACTCGCATCCTTTGCCTCCCCTCTATATGGCATGTATCATCTCTCTCTCATAATTTTCTCTCTATTCATAAACTAATTGCTAATAATAATGTGGAAATTCTCTTTGATTGTTCTGATTTTATCTTTGATCCGCATACCCAACAAATCTTACTTCGTAGATATATTTCAAAAGTACTATACTCCATCCCTACGTCTCCACTCAACCACTACAGTCGCTCATCAAGCATTGGGTACCTCCATGCAAACTTCCACTCTTTGGCACAAACGCTCAAACATCCTCATTCAGATATCCTCCACAATATGTCAAAAGTCTAACCAACACTTGACATCAAATATTCAATATCCCTATGTAATGGTTGCAAATGTAATAAAATTCATAAGAAAACTTTTCCTTCCCGTTCTTTGCGCATGTATTTACCTTTACAAATTATACACTCAGATGTATGAGGTTCATCCCCAATCTTGTCAAATTAAGGTTTTCGCTATTAAGAAGTTTTTATTGATGACTAATCTAAATTTTGTTGGCTATATCCCATGAAGTGTAAATCTGAACATTCTCACATAAGCAAAGTGTTTCATCACCTAATTAAGAACCAATTTAACACCATCATAAAATCTTCAGATTTGATAGTGATGGCCAATATTAAAACTTCACCCTCAAACAAGCTTTCACCCAACAAAATATAATGCACCAATTCTCATGTTCGTATACTACTCAACAAAGCTTGCACCGATTTTCGAAATCACTATAACACTTCTGCAAGATACCTCCCTCCCACACAAATGTTGGCTTGAAGCTCTACTTACAAGTGTCTAACTCATCAACAGCATGCCCTCCAAAAATACCCAATGGATTATACCATAAGAACTCCTTGATAAAAAGCCACCTACATACTCACACCTAAGGGTATTTGGATGCCCATCTCCCCATAAAGTTACTCCTCACTCCGCTCCACGTTTCTTTGTCGGATACTCTCCACTCCATAAAGGATTCAAATGTTTTAATCCTCGCACATCTAAAATCCTAATTTCACGCCAAGTTGTTTTTCATGTGAAACAACATTTCTTCACCATACCATCAACTATCCCGTTATACCAACAAAGACATCTCATCCCAATCCTCTCATACTCATCCTTTTTCAGTTATCCAACCAAAAACCACCACCATGGAGCCCTCTTAAAATCCTGCACCGAACATCCAAAGCAACTCCACCTCACCAACCGGCCAACCTACCCCCCTCCCAACTCGTCTACCTCCAAATAATCCTGCACCCATTGATCCGTCGATGGCCACTACACATCCCATGATTAGTCAAGCTAAAACCGGTAAACTCAAACCAATCCAACGACTTAACATTCTACATACAATCTTGACCTTCTTGGATCCTACTTCGTATACGCAAGCCATAAAATTTGAACAATAGAGAAAAACCATGAGTGAAGAATTTCATGCTCTTCAAGGCCAAGGAACATGGAAACTTGTTCCTTCCTTTCTCAATCATTTGGTCTTGGAATATCACTGGACATATTGTACAAATCACCATTCGGATGGCTCGGTCACTCAGCACAAAACAAGGTTAGTCACGCAAGGCTTCAACCACGAATACAACATCAACTGCCATGAAACTTTTAGTCCATTTACAAAAATAATAGCCTCTAACAGTGGCCTTCAATTGTAACTGGTCAATTCATCAATTTGATGTCTCCAATGCATTCTTACATGGTACCCTTCACGACACAAACTACATGAGATGACCACCTGATTTTACGGATCTACAACTTCCGCAACACGTGTCTCCTCAAAAATGCTCCATATGGACTCAGACCGTCCCTTGAGAGTGGCTTACTACCATCTCCAACTTCTTGATCTTATTAAGTTTTACCATAAGCCGAGCCGATCCATCCTTGCTCATCCACTGAAAATCTGCATATACATTTTTCCTTATATATGTAGATGCCATCCTCATCACAGGAGATTGTATGTAGGCCATCAAGAAACTTACTAGCAAGCTATCCAATCGCTTTGAAATTAAACAACTCGACGAGGTACACAGATTTCTCGATATTGAAGCTCTAGGATAAAAAACTTTGAGTTCTTGAGCCAACAAACCTACCTTACCAACATTCTTCATGAGACAACCATGACGGGCTTTAAACATGCATCTACGCCCTTTCAAGCAAGAAGATAGATATTCCAGACAACAGACCGCCCATGGATAATCCCACGAAATATCGACGAGCCATCAATGCCCTACAGTATCTTACGATCACTCGACCGGATATTTCCTTCAACAAAATCTACTAGCACATGCATCAGTTTACCATTCATCATTATCAACTACTTAAACACCTCCTCAGATACTTACAGGGCACTCTCACTTCGGGCATACTCATCAAACATTGTGACCTATGTCTGCAAATCTTTTCGGATGTTGATTGGGCAGGTGACTTGGTAAATCAAAAATCTACAACCGGCTTTTGTTCTCTACTTGGCTTAACTCCTATCCATGGACAGTGAAGAAATAACAAACAGTCGCTCGGTCCTCTACAGAGGCAGAATACATCGCCCTCACTTTTGCCACTGGAGACATTATATGGCTTCTCCGTCTTCTAAAGGAACTTGGAGTGGACCAACTTCAACCTACGAAACTCTTCTATGACAATGTTTTTGCCATGTTTATAGCTAACAATCCCGAATTTCACGTTATAACCAAACATATCAAGATCAACTACCATTTCATTCAAGATCATCTCCACCAAGGTTAGCTAGCAATTCACTACATCTCTACCCATGATCAACCGGGTAATATCTTCACTAAACCTCTTGCCAAGCAGAACTTTCAATACTTCAAGTCCAAGCTTCAATTCTTCCCAATAACCATCAGCTTGAAGGGGGATCATAGCCATAACAAAATTAATTATATACAATAAGGAATAATAGCTTGAGACACTCTCCACTACTTAGGGGTGGTTAAGTAATATGAAGTAATTTGTAACCTAACTTTATTTACTGAGGTGAATGGAATGAATTATTGATTGGAGCCATTATACTTTGTCTTTAGAAACAAGTAGCCAGAAAAAAATAAACATGTATGTAAACTCAATGAATCATAGTATCGTCAAGTAAGCATCTCACCAACAATACTGTAGATTATCACGAGTCATAATCCGCTATGCTTTTATGCATTCTACATCTAACTACTCTCTATTTACTTGAGTAAAATGTTATAATTTTATTGCTCTTTAAGTTTATGTCGATGAAATAGTTATCATAGGCCCTGTGACGATACCCATCGTCTCTTAAAGACCTTTTTACACGAACCTCAATTATTAAAGATCTGGCTCAAAACTACCTCGACAATGAGTCTGCCATCACACCTATGGATACAACCAATCACCTCAATCCTGAAGACGAGCTTCCACCAAAAAAGTCTGCATTTCAATGATTGGTGGGATGCCTTATTCGACTGACCTCATCTAGACCAAACATTACTAACTCAAATCCAGACTTGCACGAGAATTTTCATCTTTGTCAACTCCTCACAACAATTGAATACATTTTATAATGTCGACTGATCTCTTTCCCCGAAACAAAGGTAATATGTCATTAGAACCAACATTTGTTGGGTAAAGAATTTAGTATTCATTTTCATTTAGGGATTTCCTTAATGTTTAGAGTTTCGAATTTAGAGATTCCCCAATTTCATGAAAAGCAAAAAAATAAAACACATTCTCCAAATCATCAGCTACAAAACATAGGCAACCGCAGTTAATAAGACAGTGCGGCTTGAGACAGCTACTAAACTGCTTCGCCATCCCAACTTCCACCCCAAATCCAATCTTTTCCGCCGCACAATCCCTCATACACATTGCCACTAATATTACTTTTCACAGACGAACCAAACATATTGAGATCAAATCCAACTTAATCTGAATTCATCACAACTTGCATTGATTCCATAATGCTCAATAATGCAAATGCATTGATTCCATGGCCGTTTCTTTCATTTATTTGTGCCCTTAAGGTATTCCTAATGCAGCCTTCTCCTACACCCTTTTGGCAATGCATAGGCTAATAAAACTGCACAGTAATATCCAGAAAAACAAAAATTAAAAAAAATGGGTTTCAGCTTTTTCTACATTTGTTTCCCGTGACCAGGAATTTAATAAATTAAGAAAAAAATAATAATAATCTGATGCCATGCATGATGAGATAATAGTAAGTTTCTCAAATAAATAAATAAATCACTGCTTGATAAATCTCAGATCAAATTCATGCTTGGTTAGATTTAAAAGCTTAAAACCCCCAAAATTTTCAGACTAAGGTAATAAAAAAATCAAAATTTTGGTTTAATTTTGATTTACTAAAACCCTGTAACCTCAGTTAGAGAGATTCATCCTCTCTCTCTCTCTCTCTCTCTCTCTCTCTCTCTCTCTCTCTCTATATATATATATATATATATATGCATAAATTTAAGCAAAAAATATTTCTGAAAAATCAAAACTTCTCATGTAAAATACCTATGAATCTATAGAAAGAGACAGCAGAAACTTAAAGAAAATATTTTATAAGAAATATTTCGATAAAAATTTTCATAAACATAAAGAAGAACAGAAAGAAAAAAAAAAGTCAAATCTTTATATATAAAAAGAAGAAGAAAGGGTTACCGGAGATGGAATCAATGAAGGCGCCATTGATGAAGAGCTTAGTGAACTTAATCTCTGGCATCTTCAGCACCGAGCTCCCATTGGAGGCCATGGCGGAAGCTTTCTCTCTCTTTCTCTTTCTAAAGGCGTGGCCTTGGATTCCATGATGCCATGCTTATCTATAAGAATAAAAAAAAAGTCCCATTGGAGGCCATGGCGGAAGCTTTCTCTCTCTCTCTTTCTAAAGGCGTGGCCTTGGATTCCTGAACTAAGTTTTTTTCTTAGAAGTGGAGGCACAGCATGATGCCATGCTTATCTATAAGAATAAAAAAAATATATGAGAAAGTTAGCAAAAGAGTTTTTAGTTTTTAGTTAATTCAATTTTAAATGAAAATTGTAGTTATCTAGAATTTAAAAAATATGAGAAGGTAACAAAAGAGTTCTTAGTTTTTAATTAATTTAATTTTAAATGAATAAATTAGTTAATTAATCTTGATTTAACCCTTATCATAAAATAATCTCTTATTTATAAGGGACGGGTATAATATATGAAATTATGTGTTTGTTCCTGCTTTAATAAAGGGTGTTATAGAATAATTTATGGATTTTAAATGTAAAGCCTACGACTCGGTTGGTTGCCCACTGACTCTTTTAGTCAAAGTTTGGCGGGCTTGGATTCAATAAGACCCGCTTGTCCACCTATGTTGAGTTGAGATTATCGATCAACCTTTCACTGACTATAGGTCAACAGCACTGACTCGATTGACTTGACTTTGTTAATCGACTGATCCAGTCTGACTATGAGTCGTTGATCTCTGGTGAAGGGCTTCTGTTGAGTGTCGACTGAGCAATGTTAGGCTATCGGACAGATGGTGGATTACTGCAACATGATAAAAAGACCATTTCCAAGTAATGAGAGTCGAATTGATGATTTGAATTTTTGGTGACATTGTTACATCACGATTTCTAATAAGAAACTGTTGAAGTATCTATGGGATAACTTTTGATGTTGAGAAGCCGAGTCTCTCCTCAAGTTAGAGCACGGACCATCTAAAAGTCCTTTGCCTTGAGGCTTGCCAGAGCATTTATGATGACTAATAATTAAGCTCACGATGTTGTCAACAAAGATTGTAGTCATTCACCATTAGTGATTGTTATAGCTAGATTATTATTCCCAGCCAAAATATTGAAATTCAATTAAGATTTTGTAACACCATCTTCTTTATATTTATAGAAAAGTGAAATTTTATATATAGAAATATATATTAGATTATTTTAATTGAGGAAAAAATATTATATCTATGGTTTATATATATATATGAATATAAATAATGATGTAAATCACACCTCACTATATCAAGAGCTTATTCCATCAAGTTATCGTACACAAATTTATTTTTGGAGTCCAGTGAACACTAGTCACGTGTTTAGTGGGCCCCATTATAAGACTTATGATTGGGCAAGTTTTATGGAGGAGTGAGGTGGACAAAATGCCCTCTGAATTATGGACGTAAATTTTATGTCAGATATTCTAATGGAATAATATTTCATATATCAGGGGTTGAGAGGCATTCCCAATTTATATATTCTCTTTTCAAAGTTTTGCAATTAAATTTCATGTTGTCTTTTTCTTCCAACATTCATACTCTGTGGCGTGGGTTGCACGCGCGCTCTCTGATATATATAGAAAGCTCAACCTCTCAGAATCACCGATCGCCCGCCGCCGGAGAAATGCAATCGTTGCAGGAGAAGGCGTCGGAGTGGAGCGGCGTGCTGGAGAGCGACGCCTTCGCGATTGATGAAACCAACCTATTCAACGCCCTCGGTGGCGGCATCAAGCCCTTCGTCGAGCTGTCCACCAATTTCTACAACAGGTCCGTCCGCTCTATATTAGGCTCTCTTTTTTGCCTCTGTTGTGCTGATTTGAGGGTTTTCTTAGGGTTTATAATGACGAGGAGGAGTGGTTCCGATCGATCTTTGCCGGGTCGAAGAAGGAGGACGCGATTCGGAATCAGTACGAGTTCTTTGTGCAGAGAATGGGAGGACCTCCTCTTTATTCCCAAAGAAAAGGTAATCGATCATAGGCCTTGTTTATGATGATTTTTTGGCCGTTTGCTTCCATTTAATAGACAAAATCAGTTCATGATGTTTCTCAGAATATTTCTCCAAATAGTTGTCATGGTTCTTTTTGCAATTCTTGCTCATTTTGATTTTTTTGCTTCATGAATTTCATGCAAGTGAAGATTTTCCTTAAAGTTTTTCTGCACCGTGTCCTATTGACTGTTCGTGCCTTGAATACGTTTAGGATCTGTTGGTTGCCAAGTTTTGTTTCATTTGGAATCCATTCTTGAGACCACCATTCTTTCAAATTCAGTGAATTGGATTTGGAAGCTGAAAGTTAGAACGAAAATTAGAAATAGAGCCCAAAATTACAAGCTGTGTAACCTTTTAGAAAGTGGAAAATCTGTTGTGCATCATAATTTCTCAAAATTCTCTTGTCTAACCTGCAAAATGGAGGTAAAAAACTATATGATATGTCTATTGAGTTGAAACAATCGTGGAGCTTCTTATAGTAAATTTTAACACTCATGTTTGGAGAGAAGAAAGTTCAACTGCTCAATTATTGTGCAGAGAAATACCAAGCAGATTGAGTTGAAAAGAAGGTTTTTGAAACTCGCCATAGATAAGGCTGATGATTCATGATCTCAAAAGATTTAAATAATGTAGTTTTTAGATGGACAATGAACTTATAGTAAATTTTAGCACTCATGTTTGGAGATGGAGAGAAGAAAGTTCAACTGCTCAATTATTGTGCAGAGAAATACCAAGCAGATTGAGTTGAAAAGAAGGTTTTTGAAACTCATCATAGATAAGGCTGATGAGTTCATGATCTCAAAAGGTTTGAATCATGTAGCTTTTAGATGGACAGAGATTTATTCAAGTCTTTTGACCCATCATGTCTCTATGGCTTTGCTTTTAAAGCATTAAAATATTTTTGAATTCCATGCACTATTTTTTAAATTGTATCTTTAGTTGTGTATCACCCAATACAAATTGAGTCATTTTAAATCAATTATTTTACTCTGACATCAACTGATGTTTGGGGAGCTATTTGTTTTGATCGATACTATCTAATTTGAATTTGAGTATTGGTAAATTTTTTTGCTAATTTGAATTTGAGTATTGTTAGAATTTATTTCATGAAACAATGATTTTAACCAGCTCTTCTTAAAGCTGTTAGGTAGGCTTTGATGGCTATAATTTTCTTAGGACCCAATTAGGTATAACTTAGAGGTTGAAGAAATAAGGTTCAATTTTTTTACGAATCTAGACTTGAATTCTCTGGGGTTTTTTTCTTGGTCTCAATCTCAATCTTGAATACAAAATTCTCTGGGGTTTTTTTCTTGGTCTCAATCTCAAAGGTAGTCATTGATTTCTCTTTCTCTGCTAGGCTCTCTTGAATACATTTGATAGATTTTTTAGATCTTTTTTTGACACCCACCTTAAATCTCTCTCTCTCTCTCTCTCACTCACTCATTGGATTACTTTATTTCTCTATTGATATAAGAAAAATATAGAAGGAATGAAAGTGCTGAAAGAGTACAGGTATTATATTTTTTTTTGTCAATAATATGGTTCTTTTTCTATTATCATGTAATTTAAAGGGATTGGATCTTTGTATAAAAAAATGTTGTGATAATTTTTATTAGTTCAAAATGTTGTGAGAATGCTATTCTGATCCCACTGACTCCCTCCTCCCCAACATAATAATGAGCTTACTTTCTCCGTCCAGACTGACAAATCTCCGCAATATCCATCAAATTTATATGGAGTTGTTTTATTTTTTTTTTATTTGTATTTTTTTAGCCTTAATTGTGTTTAATTTTATAGAATTGTATATAATTGTAGGTTGTCATCTACTTGAACTTCGTCATTATTATCGGTATGCGTATCTCTTCATTTAAACTAGGTTGTTAATCTTTAAGGTGGTTTGGTCTAATGTTTTGTGTCCTAGGTGTTAATTGTTATTTTATTTTATTTAGCAAACCATAACACCCTTATTACCGAAGAAAGATTTACTATTTTGATTAAAATGTAAGCTAATTGGTCGGCATAATCATCTAAACGTTGGATTAATTAGAGACAAATGTCTGCAGATGGTCATTTCTATTTTTTTGACAAAAACTGTCAGATTCACTAGTCTAGTTCACAACCGTAATGTAATTGTGACATGCATTTTGCTTAAATCACCTTCTTCATATATTGCTTCATAATTGTCTTTCAACTCAAGAGTTTCTAATTTGTACATTTGATGCATTTTTAAAAAGTGTACGGCTCCTAATTTTTTTGACTTTTGATTGAGGATATTAAAATTTTATGAGATCCTCATAACAATAAGATAAATAATGATCTCTCTGACCTTTATATTAATAAATTATATTGATATTCATGAAGAATGAAAAACTTGGGATAAATTTCTAGAATCAAGTACAAATCTTAAGGCTATTAACATATATGTAATAATGAGTGCATCTAGATCTCTGACTAAACCATTCTCAGGATCAAATTTCTTCATCGACAGTATATAAACTCCAGTGAAATGATGGTTTGACATGGATATGATTTTTAATTATTCAATCACATAGAGGAGTAAAATGCCATCGATCGCGAGGCTTTTTTGTTTGACACCAATCTCAATGATGAGGTGGTTTTAGTTTCCTTTATACATTCTCAATGATGAAGTACCAAAATACCTTTCTTACTACCATCATTTTAAATAACCCAAATGCGTAAGGTAAGGATCAATCTCTCTTCTTTCACTCTTTTCCCTATTGAAAGCTCAATTGAGCAGCTTTTAGGCTTTTAAGTTCATTAGTTGACTTGGGCACTGGATTGTGTCAGGCTTACAATTCTTTGGCCATGTAGTTAATAAATTTGTCCTTGCGTGACAATTAAAATTCATCCTCTCTCAGGGAAAGAAGGTTTCATTACTTAAAAAAGCTGATAATCGATGAATTAATATTATCAAGATGTCCTACGTGGAGGCTAATTATAAATGCAGAAAATATGCTCATAGAGAGGACAAATAGATTTTAGTGGTTGAAATCAGGAGACCTACATCTACTATGAGAAAGGTCAATGAAGTATTTATTGGGAGAGAAAGGATACAATTATATAATCTGTCCAAAACTCCATATGAATACTATTATTTTTTCAGGCTATGTTGTCTCTCGCCATGCTTCTCATTAATTATTTTTGTAATTATTTATAGGAGTGCCTAGCTCAAAAGTTGAATTGAAGATTACTTGAATGTTGAAGTAGATCTAGTGCCAATGGATGGCTTATCATTAATAATTTGAGTTAGTGTCTTTTAAATTTCAATTTACTGGTGATGATATATTCCAGGTTCGTCTTCTATGCGCAATATCATTCTTCAATGGGTTTGCAAAATCTTTAAATACTTAATGAAACTTAACCATATTGTTAAGATTTTTCGAAGAGGATTTATAATAGTTGAGATTAATCCCGAGCAACTTTGTCTATTCTAGAGCTTTTCATAGTATTTCAAACATTTCAATCATTTATTTCTGAATTTTTTAGTTTTCCTTTCCAAGTATATGGGTGAGAAATTTTCCAATATTTAGGTGAAATTCAAGGATTATATTTTCTCCCATTTTGAAACTTTATGAATAGGATAGTTTTTTAAAATGTGACATCATGTGATGTTCATGTTTTTCTTCTTCTCTTTGTGCCAATAAAACTATGTTTCTCTTTCCCCTAACATAATGTGTCAAAGGAGTTACTTTTTTTTTTCTAAATCTTTTGGACGGATTTTAGTCAAAGAAGCCTTCAACATTTGAAGAGAGTTGTTGGTGATATTCTCATGCAAATGTTGCAGAGGGTGTTGTTGTTACTCATGAAGTGTCATTCTTGTGACTCTAAACCCATGCTCTTAAATTTAGTGAGTTTCTTTTTTTGTTTATTTTAGTTGTTCTTGAAAAACGCCGCCGCACTTATAAGCTGCCCCAAACGGGCCCTAAATCTAGTGGGGGAAACCATAGACTTTAGATATATTTATGCTAAAAAAGTTGTAGAAGACCGAATCTTTTGTTGGTTTTCCACTCTAAATCTAGTGGGGGAAACCATAGAGAATGATGATTGAATTAGCTAGTGAAGATGATACGATTTGACTTAGAAATTGATATTATTTTTTCGTAGAAATTAGTGCAAAATAAATATTTTTCTTTAGTAATCGAAAACAACACGAATCCAAGGATAAATGTAATTTTTTATGTGATGGGTGGTATAAATGGTTTGGGTGGTATTTTCGATATAATAGAGATATTGCTTAGGCCTCCTTTCACATATCATGAGCTATCACCATCTATGCAACGTCCATCCCCGCTATGATGGCTTTCATCATGTCCTCCAATACTAAATTCTAGGGGTGTAAATGAGTTTAACTTGAGCGAGCTCAACTTTTGTTTGTGTTGGGCTCATTCAAAAATTAGTTTGTTATAAATCACATCGTGATCTAAATTGCTTGTAAATAGTATATTTGTGTTCAATTTATCTATTTATGTGCAGCTCATGTTCATCGCATGATTAGTATGAATTATTTAAAAATGTTAGATTTTAATTTTTTACATAAAATATAAAAAATTAAATAAATATAATACAACAACAACAAAACCAAAGCCTTTATCCCCCTAAATCGGGTCGCCTACATGAATCCTTTTGCTCCATTGTATCCTATTGAGTGTCATATTTTCATTTAATTCTAATAGATTAAGATAATTTTTTGTACAATATGCCCAAATCTTTTTAGGCCTACCTCTTACTTTCTTAACATAGGTAGAATCTAAAACATCGGCTCTCCTAACTGGACCATCAGATGGTCAACGTTTAATGTGACCAAACCATCCAAGATGACTCTCTCCAATCTTCTCTGTCACTAGAGTTATACCAACCTTTTCACGGATAAATTCGTTTCACATTTTATCTCTAAGTGTCAAGCCACTCATCACTTAAGAATTCTGATCTCAACAACACTTAATTTTGTTTATGCTTTTCTTTTAAAGGCC
The DNA here is from genome assembly GCF_001263595.1 of Phalaenopsis equestris. Lineage (NCBI taxonomy): Eukaryota > Viridiplantae > Streptophyta > Magnoliopsida > Asparagales > Orchidaceae > Phalaenopsis > Phalaenopsis equestris. Next base: position 1,860,051 of record NW_018164496.1, read on the forward strand.
AACATTATGTGCCACAAAGCATTGCATGTCTCACCACCATCTTGTACAATTTCCCTTTAAGTCTAAGCTGTACTTTTGTATCACACAATAAGCCTGATGCATAATAGGGATCATACCTGTTCTGATCGGTGAAGGCTACTCTGAGCGCCTCAGAGCTCATTCTTGCTGCATGAGTCTCAGCCGAATAGTTTGAGATTAGGGATTTCTCTTGTAGCTTTATGTTTACCTTCCATATGATGAATAAAGACTATTTTACCTCCGGTCTCATAAGTCTATAAATAAGAGTATTAATCCATTGTAATCATGTCGAAATGAATGAAATAAAATACTTAACTTTGCGTTTTATTTCTCTCCTCCTGCCTCCAGTTCTCTTCTTCGCATCAAGTGTGAAGTTCTTTCATGATATCAAAGCTTCACGTCTTACCGACCACCAAGATCCTCTGGTCTCTTCTCTACATAAATTCTTTATTTTCTTCCCTGCATAATCATGGACTCTTCTTCCATCACATTTGCACAATCCAACCCTCAACTTATCAATTATCTCAACCAGATCAAAGAAACAAACATTCCCACATCTCTCAAATTCTTGATGCCTCGCATCAAAATAATGGAAAATCAGCCAATTGTCTCATGAAAATTATGAAGTTTGGAAGATGCAGATTCACAAACTTCTACAACCAATGGCTTCAAATCATATTTAGATTGAACAGCCATCTTACCTTCAAGATTCAGCCAAGATGAACATGGTATACAAGAAGAAACCGCAGAATATCGTCGGCAACTGAAGAATGAACTGCACGATCAACACGACATAATATCTCACCACATAGCTGCTGCAGTTTCGAAGATCGACCAAGATCATTCTATACACTCTAAATGGATTATCTCCAAATTATCAAGATTTAAGCTGCTACAAGGACTCAACAAAATCCAATTAGTTTGGGAATATTTTATTCTTTATAAAATAGCGAAGAATGCAATCTTGCTCATGAAGCAACCAAGATGTCTCAAAATCTTGTTCTTCTCATGCATAAACAGAAAAATATGCCCAGCAATGAAACGGATTACAACAAAAATTCTACCAGCAGCAAATCTCAGATTTTCAGCAATAAACCCAAGCAGAAAAATTTCATTTCCGGCCAAATCTATTGCAAGAAAGGGCATTCAACAGCTCACTGTTGGCATTGTGCCAACTTGCAATATACCTCTACTACATCGCCAACCGCATCTCTAACAACAAACACTCATTCACCTCTACAAGAATGAACTATTGATACTGGAGCCACAACTCAACTCACCCCACACATTAACATTCTTCATCAACTCGTTCTCTGTCAAGAAACAACCAAGTTATCGCTCCATTTCTCACACTGGTAAGGGTATACTCCCAACACCAGAAAGTAAGTTAAACCTCTCTCCACTTCTCAAAGCATCATACCTTTCTCACAATTGAATTTCTATACATAAACTCCAAGCGACAACAACTGTCAAGTGCTATTTGATGATAATCATATTTACATACGGGATTACAAAACCAAGAAAACTTTACTGACTGGTCCAACTAATCAAGGCTTATATCAAATCACTGCTCAATAACACCTCACAGATCTCTACAATACCTGACATCAATGGTTGGGCCACCCCCATAGCAAATCCCTTTCTCTCATTTCAAAACAAAATCCACAACTTAAGATTTATGTTATTTCTAAAGCTTATCAAGATTGTTTATGTAATAAAAGTCACAAATTGTCTCTTAAACCTAGTAATACTAAATATGCTTAACTTGAAATGTTGCATTCTGACGTTTGGGGCCCTTTCTCTCACCCTTCTATTGAAGGATATACATATTATGTTACATGAATTGATGCTTACTTTCGTTTTTGTTTGTGCATTCCTAACTTACACCTTGCTAGTTTTCTAGAATTTTGCGTCACATTTAAATATGATGGAGTGTCTAATGATGCCGTCAAACTTAGACTTTTTCATTTTTCACTAAGGGATAAAACTAAAATGTGGTTAAACTCATTAACATCTGGATCTAACAGAACTTGGAGAGACTTATCACAAAAATTTTTATCTAAATATTTTCCACCATAAAAAACTGTTAAGCTTAGAAATGATATTACATCTTTTTGTTAGTTTGAAGGGGAATCAATTTATGAAGATTGAGAAAAATTTAAAGATCTCCTTAGAAAGTGTCCACACCATAACAAATCCCTTTCTCTCATTTCAAAACAAAATCCACAACTTAAGATTTCTGTTATTTCTAAAGCTTATCAAGATTGTTTATGCAATAAAAGTCACAAATTGTCTTTTAAACCTAGTAATACTAAATATGCTTTTTTTGAAATGTTGCATTCTGACGTTTGGGGCCCGTTCTCTCACCCTTCTGTTGAAGGATATACATATTATGTTACATGAATTGATGCTTACTTTCGTTTTTGTTTGTGCATTCCTAAGAAACACAAATATGAAGTTTCACATCACTTCATAACTCTCTACAAACATATAAAAACTCATTTTAAAAAGATGGAGTAGGTTAGCATAAATCACACTGCTTGCACAACTGTTTAAAAGACTACGGAATCACACACCAATTCAGCTATCCATACATCCCCGAACAAAATTGACTTGTTGAATGCAAACACATGCATCTTATTGAAACGGCTCGCACTCTTCTTAGCACTGCTCATCTTCCCCCACATTTTTTGATAGAAGTTGTTCTCACAACAAACTATCTTGTTAATCGCCTACCTTTCGTTCACACTCAACAAAAATCTCTTATCAACTTCTACTAAACAACAAACCCAAATATCAACAGTTTAAAACCTTCGTATGTGACTGTTTTCTCTAGAAACTAATATTAGCTCCCCACAAATTTAGCTCGAAGGCTCCCACATACATTTTTCTCGGTTAAAGTTATCATCACAAAGGCTATAAATGTCTTGATATTGTCACACAGAAATTTATCATCTCAGGACATGTTTCCTTCATAGAAAACTATTTTCCCTATCAACATATCTCTACTCCTTTCCTACTGGTCGAAACTCCTCATCCCTCTCCTTCACTATTGATACCCATTCCTACTATTTCTCCTTCATCAACTCCTCCCACAAACAATCATCATCCCAGTACGTCTTCCTACTGTCCCCTCCACCCGAAATACAATTCAGCAACCCTCCACATCACCTACAGCATGCATACCACATGAGATCACTCACACAACTCCCCCTACTAATTCTCTCCACCCAAAACAATACCACATAACAACTAGATCACAAACTGGCTCTCTCAAACCTACCAAATTTCTTAACCTTCAACACATCACCAACAATGGCACACCAACCTCTCTTACTCAAGTCATGAATATATCTCATAGGCGTCAGGCTATGTCTGATGAATTCATGGCCCTTCAACAACAAGGGACTTGGTTACTTGTTCCTCCTCCTCCATGCCAACGCATTCTGGGATGCAAGTGGACATTTAAAGTCAAACATCATACAAGTGGATCCATTGCCAGCTACAAAGCTCATCTAGTGGCTCAAGGTTGCTCACAACAACAGGGTATTGACTACCAAAAGACTTTTAGTCTAGTAGCCAAATTTCCCACCATAAGGATGCGCATTGCCTTAGCCACCCACGAGATGTGGGAAATTTAACAGCTTGACATCTCCAATTCTTTTTTTCCTGGCAAACTTGATGATCTTGTCTACATGAAGCAAGCTCTGGGTTTCATTGACACTCAATATCCTCATCTTTTTTGTAAATTACAAAAAAGCTATCTATGGTCTAAAACAAGCTCCCCTACAATGGTATTCCACTTCATGTCAGCTTCTTCAAAAACAATAGTTCAGACCAGGCACTGCTAATCCATCACTCCTGATCTATCATCATAACATACAAAAATTTTCTTTATCTACGTTGATGATATTTTATCACAAGGAACTCCTCATCTGAGATTAACTCCCTGATTCACAACCTTAGCACTCAATTTAATCTAAAACAATTTGCTACCTTTATCATTTCCTCAGTTTACAAATTCAGCAAACATCCACTGGCTATCTCATACATCAATCAAAATATATTAATGATCTTCTAACCTTTACTGGTATGTTTCACTCCAAACATGTTCTTACCCCTCTTCCTACTCAACCTCATCACCACACAGACACACCCACCTCTTTATCCGAACTTCACGAGTACAGAGAACTTATTTGATTTCTTCAACATCTCATGGTCACTCCCCCGACATCATTTTTAGTGTCAACTTTCTCAGTCAACACAAGAATAATCCCAACCCTCTCCACTATCAACATCTCAAGAGGGTTCTTTGGTAACTCAAAGGAACCTCAAGCCACAGTTTACCCATACATACTAGACCTCTTATCATACAGGGCTGTGCAGATGCAGATTGGGTAGGCAATCACATGGATCGAAAATCCACTATGAGATGTTGCATCTACCTAAGACCAAATCTCATCTCTCTTGGTCAGCTAAAAAGCAACCCATGGTAGCAAAATCATCCATTGAGGCTGAATATCGGGCCCTAACCACCATCAAAACAAAAAATATTATGTATACGAGGACTCCTACAAGAACTCAACGAAAAATCACCACCCTCGACAACTATCTACAGTGATAACACTTTGAAAATCGCCCTAGCTCATAACTCAGTGTTCCATGCTCACACAAAATATATTGAAGCTGACTACCACTTCATCAGATATTACCTTAAAGTAGGTCACATCTCCCTTCGTCACATAATGACAGAAGATCAACTTTCCGATATAGTCACAAAATCACTTTCAATTGCTCACCATCAAATGCTTAACACCAAGCTGACGACTCGCTCAGCCGATCCTCACCTTGAAGGGGGGTAAACAGGGATCATACCCGCTATGATTGGTGGAGGCTACTTTGAGTGCCGCAGAGCTCCTCCTCACGGTTTGTGTCTTAGCCAATTAGTTTTAGATTAGGGATTTCTCATACTACTTTATGTTTATTCAGTATATGATGTATAAAGACTATTTGACCCATGGTCAAATAATTCTATAAATAAGAGTATTAATGCTTTGCAGTTGTGGCAAAGTGAATGAAATAAAATCCTTAGCTCTTTGAATTCTATAGTTCTCCTCCTTTCTCCCGTTCTCTTCTTTGCATCAAGTGTAACGTTCTTTCAATGCATTCCTCCACTTCAACCAACTGATCTGAATTCTACTAATAGCATCCCCATCTCTATTGGTTCTTTCAATGCATTCCTCCACTTCAACCAACTGACCTGAATTCTACTAATAGCATCCCCATCTCTATTGCCATCACTATGAACAATAGACCCGAGAAATCTAATAATCAAATAAATATAATAAAAGTAAAAAAAAAAATTATTACAAATTTATGATTTATATGATTAATATAAATATATAAAATTAATGAAAAATACTAATTATTTAATTTCTCCATTATTTCTATCCAAACACGGCCACACACATGCCTTTTTGTTTTTGGCTCGTTTATAAATTACACTCAAAACTTTCATCCATATTTCTCTCACTTAATGAATGATTCGAATTTGAACATTAGTTTTTGAACAAGTTTTTTGAACAACCCTATTTAAGTCAACGGTTGCCATAGGTCCAGCCCAGTGTTCAACTCTCAGGTTTCCATGCTGTCACCTGCCATGTACCCCTAGCATTGATGCTTGACCCCATATTAGAAAGTGGAATTAAACTAGTTACAAGTTTTTCTGGATCCTGTCCCTTAGCAGACTGCAAGCACAGAAAGGGAAATACTTAAAAGGGATATTTACATACATGCCACACAATTCTTATGTATTTGCATATATAACACCTAGAGTTTGATATTTACACTTGTAACACCTTCATGTCATAAACCTTTGCGTGAAAGGTGCATTTCACTTTTAATAGAGCTGACTTCAATATTTGTATAATTCTAATTTATAATAAGTTGAAGGACTGTTAAATTGATTTATAATTTTTTAGGTTATGCTTTATCTGTTGTATGATTTTATGTAAGTCCCTTGGAGTTTAGGATATATGATCATGGTGATGACTAATGAGGATTTAAATGTTTATTGCATCTTTATTTTGGGTCATTTATATACATAACACATAATTCTTATGCATTTACATATCTCACACCTAAACTTTTATATTAGCATACTTAGCACTCAAATTTTGTATCATATAAAAAATAACTTTATTACAACTTTTTAAAAGTGAAGTTCATATTTCATGCATAATTTAATACATCAATGTGCTACATATGTAAATATAAAAGTTTATGTGTGAGATACGTAAATACCTAAGACTTGTGGGCTACATTCAATTCATTACAAAAAAGGTTCTTAAATTTATCATCTTATAAAAAAATATTAAAACAAATATAAATTCTACAATAATGAAGATTACATTATAAAAAGAAAAATTATATATTAAATAAAATTGCAATAACAAAGCATATGAATTATCTATTGAAGATTCAGGCCTCGCAAGTGCAAGAAGTATGCCCCGAAAATAAAGAATTAATTAATTCTTTGTAAATTGCATGCATTAAAATTCCATTTATACCCCCAAAAAACCTCCAAAATCCTCCAATATCTTGCTTAGAATTACAAGTTTCTATTCATCCAATCATAAATACTTTAGAAACCAATCCTTCTACTTCCAACCCACCAACCATTACTTCTCACCCCAACTTGCGCACCGAGCCGTGGTAGAGAGTTAAACCGAAATTACTTCTAACTTCATACTATTTGAGGAAGCTATCTAGATATGATAATAATTATCCAATTTTTTAATAATGGTTTGAGAAATTTGCTCAACTCCTACTCTCTCTTCCATTGGAGGAAATATTTAGTTGATTATTCACTCAACCAATTAATGAAGTGGGTGGTTCTGAAGGTGAGAGTTAAGTCGTAATGAGGATCTTAGGGGCCATTTGGGATCGCTTTTGATTTTGATTTTTTTATTTTTTTTTATTTTGGTATGTTATAACGCGATTAGTTTAAAAATAAGTTCTAGGAGTTTTAAGTATTTTCAAAAATAAATTAATTTATTTTTTAATAAAAATAAAAAAAATGCAAAAAATGCATCAAAACAAACATTTTTTTTTATTTTTTAGTCTATCATCACTCATTTAAATTACAAGACCCTTAGTACTATTTATAAAATTATTCTTTATTAAAAATGGCAAAATGAACTTGAACAAATATAAATATGTCAAACAAGATCTAAATAACAAATGACATTTAAAACAACTAATAATTAAAGCCAAGATGATTAAGGTCACGTGATATATTAAATAATAATAGGGAAATTTGCATGCACACACCCAATTCCCATGTATTTTCTTTATTTGAAAATCCCAATTCCTATGTATTTACATATCTAATAGCTTACCGTCACTTTTTTTTACATTTATACCACCTAAATCTTTCATATCACATCGAAAATATCACCATTTTAACTTTTAAAAGTTGAAATACTCCTTTCATGCATAGGTAAGGTGGCATATATATAAAAATTAAAATTCAGGCGTAAATGTAAATCTTCCTCCTGATTTTTCTGTGGGGAAATTTTCGTACATACCACATATGTCTTAGGTATTTACATATCTAACACTAAAGCATTCATATTTACATGCATACCACTTAAATCCTACACATCACATCAAAAACACCACCATCATTATCTTTTTAGAAGTGAAATATACATTTTCATCAATAGATTTATGACGCCAATATATTATAATTGTAAATATCAAAATTTGGGTGTCTTAAATATGTTTAAATACAAAAAATTGTGTGTTATGTATGTAAATTTCTCTTATTTTTAACCTTTGATTTTTCTTTTATTTCTTTTGAAGGGCATCCTGCACTGATTGGGCGCCATCGTCCATTCCCTGTTACTCATCAAGCAGCAGAGAGGTGGCTACACCATATGCAGCAGGCATTAGATATTACCCCAAGCATTGACGCTGATTCAAAAATAAAAATGATGAATTTCTTCAGGTGATTTTCTTCTCTTCGGTTTAAAATTTTGGAAATTTCATATACATACCACATAATTCTTATATTCACACATCTAACTTGTTATTCTTATAATTACGTCAAACTCTATGCATGAACATGTTCATTTAACTTTGAAAAAGTTAATAATAGTGATATTTTTGATGTGATATGTTGCACATTTTGATGTGAAATACACCTTTTCATGCATAGGTTAAAGACATCAGGTGTTATTAGTGTAAACACCACAAACTCTGGGTGTCAGGCATGCAAATACGTAAGAATTGTGTGGTATGTATGTAAA
>NW_018164496.1:1868480-1883599 GCF_001263595.1 Phalaenopsis equestris
GGTTTAGGCCTTTTAGGGCTGATTTCCCTCAACCCTCTCAAAAGAGAAAAAATATTACATCATTATTAGGCATGTAAAAATAACTTGCATAGCCAATCAAATCACGCCACGACATCTCGCATGACAGAGCAAAAAAAAACGGCACAGTAACACAGAGAATATTTCCCCCTGTGTTATTCATGTGTTATTGTGCGTTATTCATGTGTTATTATGTGTTATTCATGTGTTATTGATGTGTTATTGTGTTATTATAACATCAAAAATATTGTACTACGCATGTAGAGTAACGTGCGTAGCCAATGAAATCACACCATGATACCCTGCGCGACAAATAAAAAAAACGGCACAGTAACACCTGGAATATTCCCCCCGTGTTATTCATGTGTTATTGTGTGTTATTCATGTGTTAACACATGAATAACACACAATAACACATGAATAACACGGGGGGAATATTCCAGGTGTTACTGTGCCGTTTTTTTTATTTGTCGCGCAGGGTATCATGGTGTGATTTCATTGGCTACGCACGTTACTCTACATGCGTAGTACTGATGCAATATTTTTTCCTCAAAAGAGTATGGAGTTCTGGATAATCCACCATAGTTCCTTTTTATTTATTTTTCCACCACTGTTGTTTAAGGTGGATCCCAGTTGTTGCCCGAATACAGTTTAAGTCCAGACTCCAAACGTAATGTTCCCTCGTAATCTCTAGTGGTATTTAACTAAGAAGGATTTATTAGTTAATACTAATAGTTTAAATTTGAATTTAATAAATATTATAGTGATTGAATTTTTTAAATTGTTTAGTATAGTTTTTACTAAATTCATTAAATATTCTTATGAATTATTTGGAAATGTCTTCATAATTCAATTTTATTTTATGTATTGTTATTTTTAATTATATTAATCGTTGATTAAAATTACTTACACTGATTGTATATCTCAATGAATGAACTCGCTAAAAAAAAAAGTCATGAAGATGGGCTCATCAAACGAAGCGGCCAAGTCTAGCTGCTAATGATCAACAAACTAACTCGATTGGATAGGTCTGTTACAACTGTAGAAGCCTCTCGGTCCATGCCGCTAATGATCAAGTGACTCCTCCACAAACTAACTGATGGTTTGAGTACAATTCAGTATTAAGGTTTAAGGGTGTAATGATTTGAGCCAAACTTGAGTCATGCCTAGCTTTGAGCTTAGCTCATCTGCCAAATTACAAACTTGAACTCAAGTTGGAGCTTTAATCAACCTCAAAGGGGGAGCTCGAGCTTGCATCGCAACAAGAATAGTGGGCTAGTGAGTCAACTTATGAGCTCAAGTTGAACAAGAGATTGCTTTGGGAGTTCATTTAAGAAGGCATATGCATGACCATTGCTTGGAGAAGAGGAGAAAACTGCTATGGGATTTCTCTAGAGAAGCTATTGATGTTGCGAGTGGCTAACTAGTTGAGTAGGCTCGTGAGCCAACAAGTCGAGCCTCTATAAGCTTGAATTTGAGATCACAATTTAATAAGCTTGACTTGTAAGCTTGTTAATGAGTCGAGTTTGGATTGGATCATGATTCAACTTGGCTCACTTACACTTCTATAGAGAATACATATATTTTATATTTTTTGTGCTTTTTCTACATGTATTTATCATTATTTAACATTTCTATAACTCTAAAAAACCTAGATCTCTGCTTATAAATAAGAGCTTTTATGAGAGCCCAAAGCTTTAACTCTTCCTATCACCAATAATGTCACTATACTTGAACTTTTTTTAGTGGACCATCATTCTCCATTTGCATCCTTTTTTCAAACATTTATATTCTATTTGAATAACAAAGATTCAAGTATGACCTATAGATAAAATAAGATCTAACTAAGTATTATTAATTAGCATAATTTAATTATCTTAAGCATATCAAAATATAAGAGATTGTGGCATCTAATTACTCTCAACTTTCTCCCTAATGCATAGCCCTTGGCACCAATGTGCAAGGAATCATGATAGAAGCTCAATGGAGAAGCGTCGATAAGAGTAATAAATTGTGAAGAAGAAATCAAGTTTTGAAGTTCTTAAAAGCTAAAATTTTAGGATTTTTGAAATAATAAAGGTTCTCTAACTTGTAAGTACCTAAAGGATATATATAAATTTTTGTTAGGTTCTCCTATTAGTAGTTGTCAATCAATGACATCAATATTTCTTAATCTCCATTTATACATTTTGTTTTCATACTATAATTTAGTGATATTCATATCCTAAACATTGAAAAAAACTTTGTAATTCATATTTCTAAATAAGATTGTAATTTCCCAAAAATATTATTCCTATATTTCAAAAAATAAGATAACCCTATTATTCCATTATTTTTCATAAAAAATGCAAGATCACAATTGACTTTAAAATATAGCAAGCTACAATGTATTTAAATTACAACTTAGGTTAACAAAATAACATAACCTTCATTTACATTCTAAACCAATGAGCAAAATACATAAAATTTCAAGGATAACACTCATTCAAAGAGTATGGACATACTTCTCACACATATTCAATAAAAATAAAAACAAAAACATCAAAATGAATGACAAAAAAAAATCTAACTTAGAAGAAATAGAAACCAATTTAAGTCTTGAAAACTAAATCTGCTCTTGCTCCCCTCCACTTACACAACCACACTTTTTCTCTCACACTCACACACAAAACTCACTCACAAAATGACACAAAGTCTTCAAACACTATACACACTCACTCTAAATACTTCATCATTGTTCAAACTACCCTTATTTACTCAATAACTCCATAGGGCGTACTCTTCGACGGAGTAAAAAGTATATTCTATAGGTTCGTGGCGCTATGGAGCTATGAAGTAGTTTTGTGATGTTGTTGATGTAGCATTGTGGTGCTCATAAGTTGCATTATGACACCACACTCTTAAGTTATTGGCTTCAACTTTGTCATGTACTAGCATTGTGTTGTTAATTGGATAATGTTGCAAAGCTTCAATGATAGTGCTCCAACAAAAAAATAAATAAATAATGGTGTAATGATGTTATACTCTCAAGTTTATCCACCATTATGGCCTTTTATAGTGTTATGGTTCTACAAATTTTTCATTTTTTTACTGAAACTTTGGTGTTGTGGCGCTTAAATTCAACATTATGGAGTTGAGCACTAAGAAATTTGTCTTGAATTTAAGGGTTTATAGCACTACGACATTGTGCTTCTAGTGTTGTGGCACTACAGATAATTTTGTTCATTTTTTTCTCCAAATTGTTCTCCTTTTAAACTTCTACTAGACAATTGGATAATGTTGCAATGCTTCAATGATAGTGCTCCAACAAAAAAAAATTAAAAAAAAAATGGTGTAATGATATTATACTCTCAAGTTTATCCACCATTATGGCCTTTTATAGTGTTATGGTTCTACAAATTTTTCATTTTTTTTTTTACTGAAACTTTGGTGTTGTGGCGCTTAAATTCAACATTATGGAGTTGAGCACTAAGAAATTTGTCTTGAATTTAAGGGTTTATAGCACTATGACATTGTGCTTCTAGTGTTGTGGCACTACAGATAATTTTGTTCATTTTTTTCTCCAAATTGTTCTCCTTTTAAACTTCTACTAGAAAAAAAATAGAATAAACATCATAAAACTATAAATGGTTATGAAGCTCCTTAACACTACACAACTAGCACCTCAGTGATACGTAGGTATCTCCTTGGTGCTACTTAATTGTCACCACAATTTCGTGCATTTGGCATACATATCCATTGCATCAATCAATATGTTAATTCACCAGTTAAATTTTAAGAAGCGTATCAATCGCGCATATGTCTAGGTTAGGGTATTAGCACTTCAATGGTGGAACTTGTGTAGACCTATGATATGACCTTTCAATAAGGCATTTGTGCCGGGTGTCTACTTGAATGTTATGTGACTGTTTTCAGCCTCTCCTAGTCCAAAAAATGCATTTGGGTCTTCTGGTACGTGTCTCAAGCATGGGATTAGGAACAATACCGATTAAACCCTGCCCGAGAAAACTCATCGTTGAATGGTAATAATTACGATCTGGGATATATTTAATGCCCATATTAATATTTAAAGACCATATTCCGTCTATTTGGAGACTCTAGTGGTCCGAACGATATGTAAAATTGCTCCAACCGAAGCTTTGAGTGTAAGGGTCCAGCATGACCACGCGTAAAATAGGCATAGCCACGCCTTAAGCCGTGCTTTGAATGTAAGGGCCACGCGTAAAATAGGCATAGCCACGCCTTAAGCCGCTTGGGCTGCGACACCCCTCACCTGTGCAACCACGCCTGAGGACTAGATTTAAAAGTATGATCAAGTAAATTTTGATTATGATTGATTAATTTTCAAAATTTCTCCAATTAATCTCTTGTGCCCTTAATTATTTTCTTAATTAAGAAACCTAGGATTTTGGCCTTTGATTTAAAATTTGACATATCATTTGAGTTTTGAGTTTCAGAATATTAATTTTCTAAACTTTAATAATAAATTTAGATATTTCCATATACTTTGAATATTTTGAATTTCAACTATTTAATAATTGTGAAATTCTTGAACAAACTTTTAAAACTACTTTGATAAATTTTAAATATTCAAAAAATCAAATTTTATTTCATTGGTTGGCTTTAACAATATAATATTAGATTAAGATTACAGTCATTAAATCATAGCATCTTATTGGTATTAACCTCACAAATTAAAAAAAATGCCTTGATTCAATTTTTATAACATGATCAGCAGTTTCCTGGAAATGGAAGTTTAAATGCTACAATTGGGTACTTCAAACACTGTGCAGAGAAAGAAGCTTACAAGTTTTGACTGGCATGTTCATGTTGGCTTTTTACATTAGCATCTAATGTTAAAGTAATGTCATATTAACAAAGCCAGAAGCAAAACTATGGCACATGATGCAACCACCTTAGAGTAGGGCTTGCACCAACTTCTAGCATTAAGTCCCTGAAAATAACAAGCCAGAGTTTAAAGTGAGTTGCAAAGGAACACCATTCAAAATCATTGCAAGAGAGTTAAGTAGACAAAATTGCTTCTTTGGTTTAGTTTGAAAAGCAAGAGTGATCATTTAAGAATATTCATTCACACTCATTCAAAAATAGACAAAAGGATGTATGAAATATGAAATACCTTGAGGGAGGCTAGAGATTGAGAAGCAGAGGAAGGCCTGAGCCCTGTGAATCCAATATCATATGAAATGCTGCCATCAGCCTTGAACAGTCCATAGTGTCTCTCTGAACTTGGCCCTGGCTTCAGATTCTCATTAAATAATGCAAAGATATAAGCCTTCACCACTTTTTTTGGCCGAAGCGGAGTCCCTTTCTTTTTTAAAAGCCGCTTACGCAGATTAAGGTTGTATGTTCTTGCATTATGAATGGTAGCTCCTGCTTCATCTTCATCCCCATTAGACGCCCATCCGGTCTCAGAAACCCGAACTTCCATGTTGTTATAGCCAGCAGTTTCCAGAGCAGCATAAGCAGCATCTATCATAGCATCAAACATGTTATCATAGTGCAGGTTAGTCTTTGCATCATATATTCCAGAATTTGACTGAAAGAGAGCATAATTAATGTCGATATGCTCAGGATCACTTTTGTAAGCCAGGAATGGATATGCATTGACATAGAAAGGGGAGCCATGCTGTGAGAAGAATTCCAGAATGGGTTTCATATAAACCAGAACACTCTCTTTAAAGATGCAGGATGAAGGAGGATAAGAGTTAGCAAACACAGCCTCAGAATGTGGCGTCCAAATCTCAATAACATCTGCAAGTTGAAGCCTGCTCAGGGCACTGTAAACATTTTTTATAGCACCTAAGAGAGCCTCTTCTAGTCCCTGATCTGATCCTCCTAAAACTTCATTCCCAATTGTAATTCCACTGATATGGGTACCAGGAAGAAAGGCCTGCACGTTCTCTTTAATCCAGTCCATGGCGCGCTCTTCATTTACACTCATGTCTTTAAGATACTCATTCCCAATTCCAACCACCAACTGCAGCCCAGACCCCTTAAATGCCTGAATAACATCATGGTCAGCATCAAAGATTTTGATATTTTTCACCCTTGCTGCTTTCAAGAGTGTTACAACACTTTCAGGTGGAGGAATGTTATCAGCAATTCTACCATAATTTATCCCATAAGTACCAGTAAATGCATGAGCCATCAGCACGCCTGTGCAAAATCATGGTATGCTCAATAATTACCTGGATTTATAAGAAGCGCATCCAGCGGTGATCTATGGTAAAAAGTTTGAACCTCACATATGCATTATATAATAAATTGGCATTAGTATTCAGAAGTAAATCAGAGTAATAGTGTCAGGGCCACAAATTCATGCACCTCTAGAAGTAGATTCAGAATGTCAACAGTTTGACAATTAAATTGTCAACTTCAATCAATGTGCCGACAAAGGTTTATATTACAACAGTAATAGATCAAAAATATGAATGGAAGAAAGAAATTGTAATATAAAGTACTGGGATTTGTATGCTGCAAGGAAAATGTATTGAACGACAAAAAATAGAGAAACATTTAAATTTGTCTACAAAGAAACACTCTGGGTGTCTTAGCAGATAAATGCAAGGCTTAATAACACATTTAGGCGGTGTTTGGTTTGTACTGGGATTTACGTTAAAAAGGATTTAGTAAATCTGATAAATCCTGCGATAGAGATGGAGCTCATCAATGGCAAAATAAATCATTTAAATCCGTTTCTTATTTGGATTTAATAAATCCGGATTTATGTCATAATAGAGACAGAACGCGATGATGAAAAGTAACAAAACACAAAAAATTTCAATTTAATAGAGCAATAGATTTAAGTTTCATTTTTTGGTATTTGGCTGAATTTAAGTTAAATCCATCCCTAAGTCCTGTTAATTGTATGCTACCAAACAACGTCTTAAAGTTCTAAACTCTCTTACCTATCCATGAAATTTATGCTGGTAAATTGTAATAGGTTGGCGAGTGAAGTAACATTTATTATATATGAGCCTATTTAAGGATTTCCAATGCAAGCATTTCTTTCAAAGCATACTCACCTCAAGCTGATACAATGAACAGACTGAATTGCACCTATTGTCTATTTTATATCAGGTATTTATAGGGTTCCTTAATAAAAAAGAAAGTAATTTATGGTGGAAACATTGGTGTGCTCCTAATTTTGATTTGCAAATTAACTGAATGCTGCAACCATTTCCTTATCATAATACACGTTTATCAAGTAATCGGTTTCATTTACTTCATGAAATTAAGTTGCATATACCATGGTCGAAAATTCCAGACTTGTAAGGGTACTTTTATGATCAATGCCTTTAAAAGCTTTATTTATCATAATATAAACTAACAAAATCAAAACCTAACTTACCATAAGTACCTTTGATGTCCTTATGTCCCAAGTTAGATTTATAGCTCAGACTAGGCATCAGCCATGTTACTTAAGTATAACAATTGGTTCACAATGCTGATTAATATCTACATTCACATTAGAAAATTTAATGATTAAGGCTTTTAGGTTGAAATATAAAGGTGAATTATATACTCTACGAAAACCAACTGCATGCTGTCATAATCAAGAGTTCTCTATTAGTAGAGGTCATCCAAAAAAAGATGATCAAAATAAGCATATGTGTTCGACAACTTTACTAAATCAATCGCGGTTGTAACAGCGCAAGCAAAATCAATCTTATCAAAGGATTACACTGGAAAGAAAATCACTATGTGGTGATTGATAGTTCATTAAATTATAAAAGTAATCACTTTCTTAAGGATAAACAGGTAACTAAACTAGCTTTTCAAGTGCAGACAAATAATGTGAAATACAAAGTAAAAAAGCATAGAGTACTAAAGTTTGGTGTTATGTTTAAGACTATTGCGAAAAGAATCCTCCCATGGGAATCACAAGTTAATTTTTATTTCAATTATCTTGGTTTTTAATACAAATTATGCAGGAATAAGCATCATTACTTAAATTATTAGTCATTTTAGAGGAACTTAAGAAGAAGCATAGAAAATATATGTATGAAACAAGACATTTATAGCATATGAGATTGCTCCCTAAATTGCCCAAATCAGCTGCAAATATTTCAAACTTCATAGAAGAACAAGAAAATTTTTCCACGATAGATTTCAATATGATCAAAATGAACAAAAATTTAAAAATTAACTAGAATTTTCTATAAAATGATCTATATCAAATGTTTCTATGATTTACTCAGACATTAGAGAATGGACTTCAGCATAATGGCTACGAAGCCATCAATGGTTTAAATCTAGAAAAAAGCCAGTTACCATTCCAGAGAAAAGATTCCAACATCGAATCCTTCTAAGTTTTAATTACTAAGAAAGTTGAACTGTGTAAACCTTGAGGTTGATGTAATTAATGAAGTTTGCTTCTGTGAAGCTTCATCATCACTGAGAAATGTGATGAAGAGTTGATGTGATTAAAAATAAAAACCTTTGCAGAAGATTCCAATAAGAGTTGGTGCGGAATTATAAAATGCAGTGTGGAAAAGAAAGTTTACCCTGGTGGAAAGGTAGAAAGAGCATGGAACCAAAGCAGAAAAAGAAGGGCATCATTCCAAACCTTCCATCGAAACTCGTATTCTGCAGCATAGTTCTATTCGTCTCCGAAATAATACCCAAGGAAGAAGTCGGGGATGCAGGTAAAAACTAACAAAGCTACGAGAAGATGCTCTAATGTTAATTTGGAAGCTAGAGGAGGAGAAGAAGAAGGATTCCATGCGTAGAGACGGGAAGCGATTACATGGTATGTGGAGCGCAACAGTTCAGATTCCTTATCTCTTTTCGCCATCCAAAGTAAAGCAACCCCAGAGAGCCACCAGGATTCCACAAGAAAGGAATTCATGGGAGTCGCGCATACAGTTGAAGGATTCGAAGCAAATTTTACCCAAAGCTTGTAGCAGAGGAGTCTAGAGGGAGAAGAGCGATGAAGGAAGGCATTGCGCGGAGCGAGAAGGGCAGGGGAAAAGGTGACTGAGTAACGCCTTCTCTTCGAGCGGGCAAGAAGGCGACGTAGAGAATCGGATGCTACGCCATACTAAAAAGGCAGACATTTCCACCACCCAATTCATATGTATTAACATATGAATCACATGTACTCCATGTCTTACCACTAACATATGCAAAAAGATAGAAATAGAAGGATCTTTAAGTAAAAATTGAAGTTTAGATGGTTGATATATTAATAATTGGTTGGTAAGTATGTAAAGACTCAAATAAAAGCCCTTTTATAATTAGAATTGTGTGATCATAACCATTGAGATTGGATTCAAGGGATAATGCACATCAATTCGTTGAACCAATAAGATAGTTTGAGTATGTTAAAATGTTTAAATAGTTCGACTAGGGAACACGATAGAGCGGTTTACCTAATATGATTAGCTCTCAGTATTAGACTATGACAACTCTGGTAACTTACTTAGGAGATCAACTTGGATAGAAATGCACAACAACCTTGAAATCAATCTTTCTTAAGGCAAATAGATGGATTTTGCAAGCTTGTCTCATGGTTGAATAGATTGACAAAAGCATAACTAGAAGGGAAACTCCTAAGTAGAAGCATTAATACAGAGCAGTTGCTGAAATAAGGTATTATAAAATGCTCAAGAAAAAAAGAAGATAAGAGGATAAGGCATATACCAATGTGGGTTATCCTAAAAAGGTAAAGAATAAGATAAAGAGTGTAGATAACACATCCTTTGAGATTCATATATTGCAAATGCATTATTTGAAATATATAAGCCAACCCTTCTATAAATAGAGGTGATCAATATAATATGAGAGGATTCAAATTTGGAGAATTTGATATGTGTCTTTCTGAATTTTTTCACCAATGTTCTTTGTGTTCTAATTTTCTTACAGCCCTTGCCTTGGTGGTATCAATCCACCGTCAAATCAGATTTAAAATCCTAAAGTATAGTGTGTGTGGATGATGTCATAAACAAAAATATGAGTTACATAAAAATAAGATTGAAGCAATAAGAAAATCTTTAGTGACATGGAGTACACTAAAAAATAGTGGTGCAACATATCTATTAACTAAAAAGCAATAAGAAAATCTCTAGTAACATGTAATACGCTAAAAAAATTATGGTGCAACAAATAAATTAACTAAAAGAAGAAATGACGATGGTAATTATGGGGACCCAAGATCGTGTACTAATGGTAAGACTGAGAGTACAAGTGACATCCTTCTTATTAGAATTCATAGAAAGTTGAAAGAGAAAACATGTCGCTAATACAAGAAGAGTCTTAATTTCTACTCAACAAGACAAGAAAAAAATGTACTTCCTAATAACTACACTCCTCTCATTTGGATTACAGAAGGGAGAGAAGGCAAGTTAAAGCCTCTAGAAGGCATCAACTAGAGAATGTCTTCTCCATGGAGATTACAACAGTAGAGGCTTCAAAGTAATTCAAAATCCTATCCTTGGAATCTTATAGGGGTGCATATGACCCTACTAACCACATTACCACATTTGAGTTAGCAATCTATCTACTTAGAATAAATAATGCTTTGAAGTGTTTTTAAGCGTACAAATTTGCATAAAAAACACATGCACTTTCTTAGTAATTATAAGGTTTTTTGTGCTTTTATGGTACTTTTATTTGATATTTATGAAAAACTTAATAAGATAAATTAAAGATAGAAGAGCAGAAATACATTAAACATTGTGGTGCCAAACATGCAGTGTCAAATTGCTAGAAATCCCAATATTCAAGGTAGCAAATTAAAAATTTGGTGCCACATCGCCACTTCCTAGTATTGAGGGGCTATAATTCTAGCATTAAAACAGTACATTTGTAGCCTCATCCAAAAAAAGAGTTGTAGCCAACAAATATAGGGTGTGGCACTGCTACATGACAATTGAGCATTGCAACGCTATATCAGCAATGTTGTAGTGCTAATTCATGGTGTTATGGTGCCACAACACTACACTCTAATATGATAATTTCCGTTCAATGTGAAGTAGAACCAAGAGATTTATTGTGTGAGATTGGATGGTTGGGAAGTATATTTGAACACTATAGAGTATATTAAAGTGTGTGGACGTTGGAGAAAGAGAGAATTTAGTGTGTGTGTGTGTGTGTGTGTGTATGTATTAAGTGTGGGTGAGGGGAGTGAATGAGACTGAGAAGAATGTTATGTAACGATTCAATTGAAGGGGATTAAGAGTGGAGTTTGCATCGTGGCTTAATCCGAGTGCTATCCCATATATCTAATTGTATTTTTGAACCGTGTTTCCTTATTTTTTACTTGTGTTTAGTGATCATATAAAGTAATTAAATATTTTTCTTTGAGCAGGTGTTTACTTTGTAGTATTTAAATATTTGTAATTATGGTTTGGAATAAATCAATTTCATATAATTTTGTTAACCCTAAATTTAATTTAAGTACATTTTACTTAAGTGTATTTTAAAATTAACTATGATATAATAATTTTAATTGAAAAATAGTGAAACGGTAAGGTTAACATTGAGTTACTCTGGAAATAAAAAATATATATAATTTTTGAAACGTTTTATCTAAGAAGGAAAAGGATTTACTGGAGTCTTTTGTACGATTTAGATGAACCTAAAGTATAATATGAAGACTAACGAAGATAAATGAGTAAAACTATTCTCAATTGACAACAAATTTAGAAAAAAACCTAGTGTAGAATTAAAAGAATTCTAGATATTCATTAGTTCAAAGAATTCTCAAAATTTAAAAATACTAAAAAATCAATTTTTTCATTTTCTTAGAAAAATTAAAAAAAATTCATTATCAATTATATGAAATCTAATTTGAAGTTGAACTAGTAATTAACTTTGTTTAAAATTTGATCTTGATTCCTCATGAGAACAAACTTATACTAAATCACCTTATTAAAATGACACGTGCAGGTTCATACATTGTGCATTTGGATCAAGTTATTTGGTATTATTGTCAGGTATTCAATGACAAAAATTATTTTAGTTAATATTAGGTTTTTAAAAAAAAAGTTGTAATTCAATTTTATAGTGTATTTTTAGAGCATTTTCCCTATATTTTGCTTTTATTCTATTATGTATTGCATAATATTGTGTATCTTATTTGTAGTCATTATTATCAATTATTTGTAGCAATGTAATCTATTGAAAAGTGTCGTAGTCCTATGTAGAGAAGGGAGAGGAGTGAATCAGCTCTGAGCACGCCATCATAAAAGCTACCATCATTCTTATAAGGAGCAAGAGAAGCTTAACACTTTTTTTCTCCCATAACATCTTCCTACCCCCGCTCTGAGGTTGAGCAAACCTGGGAGCTTCAGTTTGATGTATGCCACATACCAAATCCGGAAGGTGGTGCAACCTAACAACGCAGGGCATGAGAAAATGATTTAAGCCTGCTTTATTTTTTTTCAAAGAAAGAATTGCATTAAAAAAAATTACATTTTATTAATGTTGAAAGTTCAATGATACAACTTGGACTAAAAATAAAAATTTAGCTGAATCAAAATATACATGACAACATAGAACAAACATCTAGACTCAACTAAGAAAATATAATAGATAAAATAAATATTGAAAAAAACTAAAATTAGGAAACTATGACTAAAAAGCTTGCTTGGGTGAAGTCAGTCCTATTGGTGGTTGAATAGAAAATGTTATGCAAAAATCAATAATGATTTTGACAAATTCAGTAAATAACAACTATCTATTAAAGCATAAATGACAATGAGAATAAAGCATACAATATGGACAACAAATAAGAACGAGTGCTTCATGCATATATACATCATGAAGTAAAAGGAGAGTGATAAACCAAATATGCCCAAATGTCACAATGAAACATGCAATCATTTTTGTTATTATTATGTTTTTCATTTAGATTTATATAATCGGTTGTAATAGACACACTAGAACCGGGAAATTCAAATACCGACCAAAGAAAATTCGGCAATTTTCTGCAGAGTTGTCACTCTATGGGCCCGTCGACCCGGCTAGCCAAAATCCAAAAGGGTTTTACCGACCTATTCATCATCACACAAAAGCGTGCTAAATTATTTTCACAGGTATAATATGTAAGAAGTGCCTAATTTTACACAGGTTTGTGATATGACATAAATCCACATGCAAGTTCATGAAATGCAAGAAAAGAAAAACACTACAAGTGCGAGATTATTCAAATATGCAACAATAACTTATGATAGCTAATAATTTTAGCTTGAAGAGTAAAGTAAGACTATAACAAGTGCAACAACATAATTGAAGTAGTAAGGATAATACTGACAAAACATAAGCAATAGATCTGTTTTTACTACAATTAATAATGAATGATGCTTCTAACTAGTTAGGGTCCATTTATCCTCCCACAAACATCAATTACTTCGAGACAGTAATCATGACACCAAGTTGTACTAGCAGTTTACACCATTTAAAAATATAATTATTAATCAATTAAACTAATTTATTGATTAAATTAAGTTTGACCTAATCAATGGTTATTAATATTATTATTCTTATTTTTAAAAAAATTGTGAATGTTGACTAGCATAATTAAAACAATATGTTCTTTTATTTTAGTTTGTTAAGAAGGAAAATCTAAATTTTAAAAAAGTTTTATTACTTAATAAATAAGTTTTATTTTAAATAAGTTTTATTACTTGATCACATGGGAGAATAAAAAGTAAGAAAATATTTTTCAGTTCCTATAATGTATTCTCCCTAGGCCGCCATGTTAGACACAATGAGCGCCACTACCAACAACAATTTGTGTGGTAAGCTCAAATCTTTGTCCAATACAACATCGTCAATCAGGAAAATTTTCCCACACCTTCCCTTTACACCTTCTATTAAGAGGCCAAGTTATCTATGCAGAAGAAAACATGGGGGTTGAATCACTTCTTCTAAAAGACCCATGCGTCTGTCATCTGATACACCAAAATAATTTATTATTTTAAGCACATATTTTATGCTTATTTTTGGTAATATTGCACTTTAAAGAAGGGTATTTTCATGTTTTTTGTTGCAGGTATATCATTTTTAGGCATTTGGAGCAAAAATGACAAAAAGAATGAAATTTAGAACCAAAACAACGAATTTTGGGATTCTGACGCACAATGCCTAGAGACGACTTTTTGAAAATTAAGGCGGTTCGTGACAAATTTTGCGCAAATCTTTAAAGGGGCATTTATTCTACACACCTATTGGAGTAATTCAATGAATCTAGACACTTTGGAAGGTTCTTTTATGAAGGGAAATGTCTCTTGGATCAAATGACACATCTTTTGAATTCAAAAGAGTTGACTTTTGGAGGGAAATTTTGAATTCTTTTTCAAAGGAGGCAACCCGAAATAAAAAAAGATGACTTCATAGAGTTGAAAGAGACGAGAAAGGGAGAGAGAAAGTTTTTGTGAGAGGCAAGAGAAGAGAAGAGGAGATTTTCTTCTAGGGTTGTAAGAGAAGAGGGAAGGTGAGAGATTTCTTCTTCATTACACTTCTAAGAGAGAATTGAGTGGGATTGTAAATAGTGAAAGACTTGGAGAGAACTTCTAAGGATTTGCTTACAAAGGATTGTGAGATAAGTTGTGTCTTTTATTTCTTTTGTTTTGTAAACTTATTTTTATATATGAAATCCGTGTTTTGTCGTATCGTTCTCGTGAATTCTGAGTAGTCTTCTTTATCCTTCTCCCTACTTTGAGTTATGTTTTTGTGAAGAATTGATTTTGTTTTCTATGTTTTTAAATATTAATAATTTGTGATGATTTAAACTTTGATCTTCATTTACTTTTCGATCTGGCCAATTAAAATGTTAAAACTTGTTTATATATATATGTTCTGAAAAGGGATATGATTTCTACGGCATAAAGATAATCACATTTGATTTCATGGGAAAGTAACATCGACTTTATATATGCTTAAAAATATAAGTATTTAATACTACTGCTAAAAGATTTAATTTCTCAACAACGACACCAAAACTTAATAACGATTATAGATTCAATAAAGATGTATATATAAAATATTCAATAATAGTAAATTCACACTTATCAACGCAAGTATACGTATCGCTCAAGTAATATAGGGCTCTAATGGAGTTCTAGATATCGATC
>NW_018164496.1:1884233-1921067 GCF_001263595.1 Phalaenopsis equestris
ATTCATATATAAAAGCAAAGTCATACAAACTACAACAAGTAAATAAATTTATCTCTAATTTCTTCCCAAGCAAACTCCTCGAAGTTCCTCTGAATCTCTTACTTTCTTTACAGCACACAGAATTCCTCTTCGAAGGGGCAAGGAGGAAGAAATCTCTCACTTTGCCTCCACTCTTATAATCTCTCGAAGAATTCCTCACAAATTAGACTCTCTAGCAAACTCTCTGCACACTAATGGAACCTTTCTAGACCTCCAGGATACTCTATTTTTGGCCAAAGTCTTCTCTTTAAAGATGTGGATGAGTTTTCCCAAGAGTTGCCTAAGCATCCCTCCAAAAATCATCCTCATTAAATGCATTGTTGGACATAACCGTCGATCTCGCCGTCGGCGGCCTCGAGGGCGCCGTCGGCGGGCTTTCTAAATCATTAAATCTGGAGTCTCAAGAATTTCTCGTCGTCGGCGCCGTTGGGCTCGTCGCCGGCGCCCTAGTTCAAATTTTTTGCTCCAAATTCGCTTATTTTTGCATTTTTTTGCTCCAATGACCCTAATTCATCATTTCTGCAACAAAACATAAAAAACACCTTTCTTTAAAGTGCAATATCATCCACCTTTCTTTAAAGTGCAACACCTTTCTTTAAAGTGCAATATCATCAAAAACAGTGTAAAATAAGTATGAAAATCTCAACATATTTTCCTTTGGTCAGAGAGTATGTCATCCATGGGATTGGGTGCAAATAAAACCCTATTCTTTCTAAATTTTAAATTGTTGAATGTAGAACTAGAGATTTTAAGGCGACGGATTAAAATTCACAATTTGGTCCAGTTGATTGGAAACTGGTGCGAGATTGTTAGCCCTCAGGGGAGGGAGTAGTGGGAGCTCTGGCAGAGATCAAACTCTAGATTAACCAATGTTCTTTATAACACTTGGAAAAGAGTAAATAATATGATTGCTCATATTTGGCACAAAACAGTTTTTATATATATTTTTTCAAATAATTTCAATTTCTTCACAATCCATATACTCATTGTAAAGAGGAATGATGCTTACTTAAATTTGAATTTTCCGCCAAAACAAAAACTTTGTTACTTAAATTTGAACTTTCCGCCAAAACAAAAACTTTGTTTAGTTTTCGTAATTTTACTTTTGAAAGTTAATTCTTAGTTAGTTAACTTTATTTTTCAACTGCATTTTAAATAGCATTTTCATTAGTAGTTGACAGTCAAACTTCGCATTTTACTTTTATTTTTGTATTTTTAAATTATAAAATAATTTCAAAAACTTATTTAAAGGATTTTCCAACTTCCATGTGGGATCGATATCTAAGACTGCATTAGAGTCATTTATTACTTGAGTGATGCATATACTTGCATTAATTTTGACGGGGATTTGACAGTTTAAAAAGAGTTTTAAAACATAAACTATTTTCTTAAAAGGTATTTTTGTTGGGATTATATTACATATTTATTATATATCTGTCGTATGTAATTTTGTAATATTGAAAAATATTTACGAAATTTACACATTAAAATACATCATTATCCATTCTATTTCTCATGGAAACAAAAAATTGAAAGCAGTAAACAACAAACTTCATAAATTGCATAAAACCGTTACAAACCCAATACATACCTAGTATGTTATTACAAATAACTATTTGAGACCACATTTAGACATCACAATTTCCCAAATGAAAACATTTGAAGACATCAACACAATTCTGAAACTCTAGCCATAAGCTTACAAGACTTCCACTAACAGCTAGCTTGAATACTGTTCTATTGCTAAAGTGGTATATCAGATCATCATCCACATAATCTTCATCTACCATGAAATACATAGATTTAAAATCAATATTTCCTTCTTTTTGTTGAAGAAATTATTTACTTATCTAATCTTTCAACATCAGATTAATGCATACTTAATACAGCACTTTCATGAACAGCCTGAAAATTACTTCACTTGCAGCCGACCGTTGGTCTCCTTTGTGATAGCTGCAATACGTATTTCCTTTGTTGAAGAAATTATTTACTTATCTAAACTTTCAGCATCAGATTAATGCATACTTAATACAGCACTTTCATGAACAGCCTGAAAATTACTTCACTTGCAGCCGACCGTTGGTCTCCTTTGTGATAGCTGCAATACAACTCGAAGTCCTCATGATCCCTCCCTTATTCATCTTCTCTGTTGAATCCCCTGTTAAATTTGGATCCCTTGCTCTGGAAGAACACCTCCTCAACATCTCTCTCATGGCTTCCGCTTGATACAGCACAGGCTGCTTTCTCCCAATGTTGTTAAACTTAGAGCAAACGCTCATATGCGCATGAAGAGCTTCTTCTTTATTCCCTCCCATCTTCTCCATCTCCTCCTTCACCGCCTCGCAACAGAGCCCACAAATCCAATGCCCGCTAAACTTCTCTCTAACTCCTTTGATGTAAGCCTTTGTGAACTCCTCCGACATGCAGCAGCACTCGCATTTGGCGTTCTCTACTTCGGATGTTTGCGGAAGCTTTCGGATGACTTCATTGCTTTTTCTGCTGAGCTGCAATGAAAGGTCAGACTTTGCACTGGAAAGCATGCCTCCCTGTGCTTTCTTCCTGCCGCTGAATCTTTTGGAGAGCGCGCCGAGGCCAGCCCTGCAGACAGAAACGTCTCCTTTTGTTGCCATTGCGTTTTGCTAATAAGTATTTATGATCAATGCGCAGAAGGTGTGTTGTGAGTGATAAGTGGAGGAGGGAGCATTAGGGTTTATTTATAGGCCTGCTAGGGTTTGTAGTTTGAGCATTCATGTGTGGACCACCAAAAAGTTAATAGGTGGGGAAATGTTAGAGAAATTTTGGGGCAAATAAATACAAATTCATAAGAGATTTAATGATGTTCGGCAAAGATGTCTATGTCCTAAGGAGTAGAGCGGCGGCTTTCTTTTAACTCCAGAAAAAAGTTACAGGATACAGAATAGAATAATCTATGGTTACAAACATGTCTATATATAACCGTAGAGAAAACTTTGAGTACAATATGTGTTTCTCAAATTACCCCTATACCGTATTCGGGGCGTTGCCCCCGCACCCTAAACCCATATAACGAAACTCCCCCGATTTGGATAGATTCTTTAGCACCGCTCCAACATCTGACCCATATATGGTATATGAGTCATACCTAACAAGATAGGTTTGTAAATTTAGCTCCAAGGAAGGTGCTCGAAAACTTATTTTAATTCTAACTCTATTTGGTGAGTCAAAATTTTAGATCTAATTTTTCTTCGAGCGAATTTCAAGCTGACCCTAGCTCATCTCAAAATTGGATCTTTCACAGCCCTAATGATGTTAGAATAATGAGTTTTAACAATTTAGCTTGAAAATTATTAATCGCTCAAAAATTGATTCGAATTTTGACTCGTAGAGATCGAATCAAAACAAACATAAACAAGATGCCTTACGTGGTAAAGATTTGGATCAGATTTTCTTTTAAGCCGACCCAGCTCGCCCATGAAATTGAATCATTAACAACGCTAGCTGCAAACTTCGAGTCAAAATTTTGGATCTAATTTTTCTTCGAGCAAATTTCAAGCCGACCCTAGCTCGTCTCAAAATTAGATCTTTCACAGCCCTAATGATATTAGAATAATGAGTTTTACGAATTTAGCTCGAAGATTATTAATCGCTCAAAAATTGATTCGAATTTTGACTCGGATAGAGATCGAATCAAAACAAACATAAATGAGATGCCTTACATGATGAAGTTTTGGATCAAATTTTCTTTTAAACCGACCCAACTCGCCCTTGAAATTGAATCATTAACAACGCTAGCTGCAAACTTCCCACACATAAATTTTATTATATTTTGATTGTATTCACTGTCTTAATACAATCAATATAATCAAAATACAATAAAATCAACGTATAAGTAATCCACAGCTACTAATTCCTTGAGGACCGCAGGTTTATGCATGTGGTGGAAAGAAGAAGTACAGTGATTTTCGTGAAGGCATTAATGGTGATAGATATAGAGCCCACCTTGGTGTACTAAAATGAGTGGCGTCAGAAACTATGGTGAAAGATGGCTGTGATGGTGCTTCCAGTTCATGAGGATGGATGGCTGTGGGTGGTGAAGGCAACGCAGCCATGATCAACAGCCACAGATTGTTGTTAGGCAAGTTGTGTCAGATGGCAAACCTACACGTGAACTTTGATATGGCTGATTCTAATTAATGCGCAGATGTTCGGCTCATTTTGATTCGAAATACTACTAATCAATTATATATATGTGTGTGTGTGTGTATATATATATTGATGAGTAGTATTTTTAAAAAATTTAATTGACTACTAGGCTACAAAGATTTATAGTCAATTAAAATTATTAATTTAAAAAATAGAATAAAAATATATTGAATTAAATTTAAAAGAAGTTTTAATATAAATAATAAGATTTAAATTTGGCCCCAACCCATATCATCCTACGACTGTGTGATTAAGGTTTGAACTCGCTCGTGTGCGGCTTATTTACACCCCCTAGATACAAAATAACTGGTTGAGGTTACTATTCTGCCGATGAAAGCAAGCATCATAATTCACGTGCAGAGCTGGTCCGCCAAGCATGCGGAACTCCCGTGTCAGACGAATGCATCGCACGTGCAGTATTGTTCTGCATCTCTGTTTGTCTGCCTTTCACAACTGTAAAATGCAATTTGTTATAGCTTGCCAGGTGCAATTTGAACCACGCTAAATTGTGCTGAAATGCAAAAAAGATAAGTTTCTGATATTCATTTGCAAAGCTTCCATGGAAAAAGGGGAGCTTATTTCTGTGATAGGAAGGCAAAAAGTGTGTTCTTATTAAGGCCGTATGTTTAGCGAGCAGAACACGAATTATTTACGAATAAATAATCATTTTGACAACTCTAAATATACAGTTGTAGGATGTTAAAGATTTGGGTAAAATTTAACTCTTATTGTTTATATTAAAATATCATTAAAATATAATTTAATATATTTTTATTCAATTTTTTAATTAAAAATTTTAATTAATTATAAATTAGCCTTCTGATAAATTAATTTTTTTTTTAAATATTGTTCATCAATATATATATAGATAATTGATGAGTTGTATTTCTAGTCAAAATTAGTTGAACATGAACAAACAAATCTTTGCTTGTGTTTAGTTCGTTTATATATCGATCACAAAAAAAATAATCGTGTTCGGCTCATTAACTTAGCGAATGAATCAAACACGAGCTGTTCGTGAACAACGGACCGTTTTGACAGCCGTAGATGTAATCTCTTCAGCAATGGAAGCACAACATATCAAAAGAAGAATTAAAAAAAAAAAAAGGCTGTTTTGAAATTTCTTCAATAAGAATGATATATTTGGAAAAAAAATAAAAAAAAGGTAAAACTGGTATAATAAAATTTATTGCTTTTTAATTATTTTTAAAAATAAAAAGTATAAAAAAAACGATTTTGTTTATTTCAACCAAAAAACGTAGTATTTTTTTTATATTTTTTAGGAAAGTTAACATTAAGTACGATCCATGCATGTTTTTAATTAAGTAATTTAGAAATTCAGTCTAAAATTGCTAATTAGTTGTAAGAGAAATTTAATTTATAATTTTGTAGACTTATTTTATTAATAATATGCCATTTAATTAGTTAATTACATGCATAAATTAGAAAAAAAAATTATTCTGATATATGTGCTAAATTAAATTTATTTTATATTTATTTTATTACAAATATGTCCTTTAACTAGTTATAAGGAAGCTAGCCAAAAAAGTTACCAACTCTCAAGCCATTTTTGCTCTTCTCGGCTATGACAAATACGTCACAAACAGAAATAACCAATTATAGAGGGTTTTAAGACAAAAATATAACCGGTCAGGTCGTGATACTAACCAAAAATCTTATGTGTTAAATAATGATTAATTAAAAACAATAATACATTCAAGTGTTCTTTACTTTTAAATTAGTTTTTATAAGCTGTGTGCGCATTTAAAAAAATCATGCCATATGAAAATTTTCTAGAGTTATTTATTTTGAATTCACCCAAATCCGGGAATTGTTGAAGCCATGATCTCATTACATTGACCTTCCTTACTCTATCCTCATCATTAAAGTAATCACAATTGTTAGGGTTCTTGCATCACTGTGATTGTATAACCCTAAGTTAGCTTGCTAAGTTGGCATGCTAAGTTACCCTACTAATCCGCTAAGTACCGGCCTCCACTCAGCTCAGGTGACGAAGCTCTCCTCGCAAAGAGTTTTCCGGCGCCGGAGAAACACCACACTTTGCTCTTCGTCTCTGTTTCTCGGACCAAGACGGTGACTAAGAAAGAAAATACAAGAGGAAGAAGAAGGAAAGAAAATGAAGAAGAGGAAGAAGAATAATGGAGAAGCCAACTTTCTGAAACTCTCCAAACACTCCTAATAGCTCCTCAGGTTCTCCGTCTCACCCCTCAGTTTCTCCAACCATAACCGTGATCGAGAAAGAAAATGTGAGAGGAAGAAGAAAGAAACAAAGAAGAGAAAGAAAAAGAAGTGTGAAGAAGCTCTCCAAAACTCTCCCCTAACTCTTTGTAATCGTTCATGGCTCTCCCCAAATGAAATGCGCGGGATCCTTCCAATTCTCCCCCGCATGAAGGATATTCTTTGGGTGGAAAGATTTGTATGACCACTCACCTCTTTTAGCAATAACCCAGATTAGCTCAGAGGCTATTTTTGGCCTAGGTCCGTCCAATGGCTTATCTCGGTGGTCGGAAGGCGTCCTGTTGAGAATTTTAGGGCAAAGAAACACAAGAATCGACACAAATCCAGAAACAAAACACATAGATTAAATGAGGTTCGACAAGATGCCTACGTCCCCGGGAGCAGAGCAGCGACTTTGCTTTGCTCATCTCAAACCTGTCTAGCACTTTCTCAATATAGCCTCGTTGAGATAAACATAATCTTATTGAGTCTCTATCTCGATGAATCTTCATTCCAATAATTTTCTTTATAGGACCCGTCTTTTATGTCAAATTCCTGGCTCAATAAAACTTTCAAACCAAGGACACCATACATATTTTTTGCAGCAATCAGGATATCATCAACATATAGTAACAAAAAAAATAAGAGAACCATCATCAAGACTCTCAACATAGACACAACAATCATACTTTCATCACTTGTAGCCAATCTGAATCATGTAGGAGTCGAACCACTTGTACCATTGTCTTAGAAACTTTTTCAACCTAAACAACGATTTCTTTAATCTACAAACCGGATTCTTCTATCCAGGTTGAGTGAACACTTTTGGCTGCTCCATGTAAATCTGCTCATCTAGATCATCATGAAAGAATGCAGTTTTAGCATTCATCTGCTCCAGATGCAAATCTCAAATTGTTACTGATGCAAACACTGCCCTGATTGAAGTATGTCTGATCATAGGAGAAAATATTTCATCACAATCTATCATCTTTTGCAGTGAAAAACCCTTTGCTACTAATCGAGCCTTAAACTTTTTTCTTTCTTTTTTTGATACTGTTGATTTTCTTTTGTACACTCATTTGCACCCAATAGTCTTCTTTCCCTCAGGAAACTGAACTATCTCCCATGTGTGATTTTTCTGCAAAGAATCTATCTCCTCGACCATTGCACCCATCAATTTCTCTTTCTTCTGGCCGGCGATAGCTCCTTGAAAAGTGGTTGAATCATCACTGCTGATGAGAAGTGCACAAGAGACCAAATATTGATAACCCAATATGCTTGGAGGCCTTACATTAGTGCATCTTTGCCTATCTCTTGCTAAATTGTAATTTTTTAAGTCATCTATATTGAAATCACCAGGTGCTGGATTTGAACTTTCAACTCTCTCAGTTGTTTTTGGATGTTGTACTAAATCCATTTGCACTGTATCTGAACTGGAACTATTCTCTGACACCTTGTATTGATTTTGCTGCAGCATGGACTGCTCATAAAAAATGACATCCTACTGATCATCAACATCTTTGCAATAAGATCCCAAAACTTGTATCATTTGACACTTTTCTTGTAGCCCAGCAAGAAGCACTTCATGGATTTTAGATCAAGTTTTGATCTTTCATCTCAAGGTACATGCACATAAACATGACAACCAAAAATTTGTGAGTGATCAAACTTAACTGGATTACCTGCCCAAACCTCTTATGCAACTTTGCCGCCCAATGATGCCCGATGTGATCTATTGACGAGGTAGCATGTCATACTCACAGTCTCTGCCAAGAAATTTTTAGAAAGTCTTGCATTCAGTCTCAAGCATATTGCCCTTTCAGTTAATGATATGTTCATGATTTCTATAACGTCACAAAAATACAACGATCCTCCTAATGACGATTCTCTGGTAGGACCTCATACATCAAAATACACATAATCAAGAATCCCTTCAGTTTTATACTTTATACTCATGAAACTGACTCTAGTTTGTTTTCCAAGAGCACAAAACTTACAAAAATTGAGCTTGCAACTTTTCACACCTGCAATAGATTTCTTTTATGTAATTCTGTCATCCCACGTCACTAAGATGACCAAGACGCATGAGTCATAATTTTATATTGTCACCATCTGACACCACAAAATGAACTCCATCAACAACAGTACTCCCCAATAGTTTGTAGATATTTCCTGCAGTTAACTTTCCGTTTATCACAGTAAGCGCAGCCTTAAGAATTCTGATGGTTTCCCTATCCACATCTATTTTAGGAATAAAATCATTTCTATGTAAAGTGTCAAATGAAATCAAATTCTTCTTCAAATCTGGAATATGTCTGACATCACAGAATGTTCAAACAGTGTCATCATATATTTTAATCCTGACTACACCAATATAAATAATATTGCAACATCTATCATCATCTAAATAGAAAGAGTCAAAATTAAATGACTTGTATGAAGTAAACCACTCATTGTTAGGTGTTATGTGATAAGAACATCCTGAATCAAGAATCCATACATCCATGAACTGAGTTGATGAAACTGAAAGCATATCACAATCACTGCAATCTGAATTGTCACTCTGCACCAGATTTACAGACTTCGATGAAACATCACGTTTTTCATTAGTCTACTTCTTGAGCTTTGGACAATCTCTCTTCATATGACCTGACTCCTTGCACTTGTAGCAATAAATCGTCTTTCGGTCTTTGGACTTTGATATGGAATTACATTTTCCATTACCCTCTTTCTCTTGCTTCCTTTCACGATCTCAATTACCTTTAACATATAAACTATCACCATGAGAGATTTTCCCTGCATTCTGCTTCTGCTGGTTGTGTGCCAACAATGTTGCAATAATCTCATCAACTATGATTGTTTCTTTCTCATATGTAAAAGTAGTCACCAGGTATTCATAAGAGGAAGACAATGAACACAACATAATCATTACTCGGGCTTTATCATCAATACTCACATCAAGTCGTGATAAATTTGTGATTATTTAATTTAAGACATTCACATGATGCGCCAGATCAGAGCCTTCTTACATCTTTAGCTCATACAACTTTTGCTTCAGATACAATTTATTTGTTAAAGATTTGGACATAAACTGATTTTTCAATTTCTTCCATATCTCTCCTGGAGATTTTAGATTCTTTACGTGAAACATAACCTTATCTATCATACATAAAAGTATGGTGTTGTTGTCGCTCGTTGCTGCAATTCTTCCCAATCTTCATCCTCGGTTTCTGATTTTGTTGTTCGCAAAGCCTTCAAGATCCATTGTTGTGTCAACAAATCTTTCACTCTTGATTATCACAATCCGAAGTTACTAGTTCCATTAAACTTCACCACTTCGAATTTTGCACCGGATATTGTCATAAGAAATTACTCCTGTCATGAGCTTTTTCTAAGAATTCCTCTGCCTCATTTGCCAAATTGCTCGCTCAAATTCCTTCGTACAAAATCCTTCGCCGAACAATCGCGTGGTCGCCGAACTGAACCTGCACTGAAAAATCTCGTCCTGGTCGTCTGAAGCCCTTGTCTTCGACTTTTGTGCATGGAACCGATGGATTATTCTGCCAAATCGTTGAATTCTTCTTCCTTCCTGCGCTGATCTCTTCTGCCTTAAAATCTCACTCTGATACCACTTGTTGAGAATTTTAGAGCAAAGAAATGCAAGAATAGACACAAATCCAGAAAGAAAAAACAGAGATTTAACGATGTTCGAAAAATATGCCTACATCATCGGAAGCAGAGCGACGACTTTTCCTTCAATTCAGAAAAAAGAGTACAAGATCTCATTAGGGTTACAATAATATATATATATATATATAACCCCGACGTACAATATGTAATTACAAAATTACCATTGTACCCTACCACAGAGGCGTTGCTCCCGCACCCTCAACCCACATAACGAAACTCCCCCGATTGGACAAATACTTCCGCTCCACTCCGCTCCAGCATCTCTCCCTTTTCTGGTATATGAGTCATACCTAACACGTCCAGACAGAAAAATAGGGACTAGACAATAAAGTTAATCAAAACAAACTGAATGCGCGACGTGGCCATGCCTCAAATGGGGTGTGACCCCTCCCGGGGTGGTCACGCCCCTATGTGGGTGCGGTCACACCCCATATGGCATGGTCATGACTACCCCATTTTGGTTTATTTCTTTGTTCTGGTGATTTAGGCCACATGACAAGACTTGGATGGACCTCCCTAAGCGAAAATGACGTTCTAGACGTATCCGCACAGTTCGTTCCTCCATACGAAGTCATATGAAGGATAAATTCTCACGAGCAAGCCAATTTAGGGCCTGATTTGTTCGCATTGCACCAAACAAAACTCGTCCGATCGGGGCCGACCATCAATGTAATGTCAACAGGCCCTCACCTTACAGAAAAATAGATTATAATGCTTTTAAGGGTCAACTTACAACACACACACGCACACAAACACACACATCCAACACCTTCTTTTATCTATTTTTCAAATTCACTCCAATTTCAAAATTCTTTATAATTCCTCAACTCATATATTTTCATTTTTTATCAATTTCTCAATAACTTGATGGTGGCACACATAAATACATAATCCTATTGTTTAGATGTTAATTTTATAAATTGACATAATTACGTACGACTCACCTGAAACATCAAAATTTACAAATTAACTACCCGTAATTTTTTTTGAACAACGAAACCAATATATTCACGCCCCTCACGATCAAACTATTAAGAATTTGATAAAAATGAAAAATATGAATTAACATTTTACCATGTATTTTGAAATATGAGTGAAAAAGAGTGTGGTAAATTTGTAAATAGCAAGATTCGGGTGGTTTGTATGTAATTGATATTTTTAAGTGTTGTGCTGCATATCCCCAGTTAAAATACACTGATTGCGAAGTCAACATTAGAAAGAGAGCGAGGTGAGCAGGAAGCATTCTCTACAGAACAAGCAGTGGGCTGTGCCGCTGGTTTGTGGGGCAGCCATGCCCGCTGAAGCAAATGGGTTGGTCCTAAACTGCATCAGTATCTCAGATCCTGACATCCAGAGATCCACTTCCCTCCTCAAGCAAGTCAGTTTTCCCTCTGATCACTCTGCTCTCGTCCTCTCCTGAAATCATGGTTTTGGCTAATTGGTTGTCGCCCGAACCTAAACTTCTTCATATTTTACTGATTTTCTCGTTGCTTGCATTTCTATTTTAGGTTTTTTTTTTTAATCTGTTTGAGGTTTTATAATTCAAAGCCAAAGTTTTTCGGTTATTTCATTCATTAATTTTGTTGGATTCGGATATGATCTTTGTGTGACAGCAAGGACTCTCACCCGTACCCATCAAGGTGTCCACTTTGGCCTAATTGCCTCATGGTTTTACACCGTCCGTGTAACTTCCGAGGAGGTCACCCATGCTAGGATTAGTCCAGCATAGGCATGTTTAACTTTAGAGTTTCTAATGAAATTTCACAATTACATCAAAGGCGTCTCGATGTTTAAGAGTTCGACTTCATTATAATCTTACTCACTTAAGTAGGTGACATTCTCGTCAA
The DNA here is from genome assembly GCF_001263595.1 of Phalaenopsis equestris. Lineage (NCBI taxonomy): Eukaryota > Viridiplantae > Streptophyta > Magnoliopsida > Asparagales > Orchidaceae > Phalaenopsis > Phalaenopsis equestris. The sequence goes on from NW_018164496.1 coordinate 1,896,230, forward strand.
TTTTCTTACCTTGGAGTCATCCATACCAAGTAGATAGGATTCTAGAGGTGGTTATACAGATTTAAGAGGTGGCTCCCACCATATAGCACTTTGTCCCATTCAGGGTTCAAGAGGTGGCTCCCATGACGTAGCCCATGACGTAGCACTTCGTTTCTGTTCTGTATAAGATTTAGTACTTTAACTCATTTGACATATTTAAGGTTGAAGTTGTGCAATGCTAGTTTAGGATTTTTCTTCATAATACCAAGTTTTTCTTTTCAATAATAATGCGGGGCTTTTGATTTTTTATTTTGTGAATTTAATTATATTATGGTGTTATTTACTTAAAATCATTTATATGATAGTGCGGGCATAATTAGCAAATAGTTTGAGGGAACCAATTACTAGATGTCAATATTCATGGTCATCCTACAAGGAAAAGAATTGGCTCAGCATATTCATCAAATTTTCAGCCAGGACGAGTTTCAAAGTTATTAAACTGACGTTGAGTTTAACATAATACAGATTCTAATTGATGTTTTATGTACTACATTGATCTCAAAGTCAATCCAACAACATTGAGACCCATCCTGAATAAATTTAGCTAAGCATTAGTATATCTGTCCCAAATATTTTTCATCCTATTATGGCGCTGTTTGACTACCATTAAGTTTTGGTAAATATTTTAAACGTAGAGAGACTTAAATCCTAAGAACTATTTGGCATGAATCTCACCAATAGGTCTCATTAAATTTGATGAATTATTTGAGTTTATATATCAGCATTTATAATTTAAATGAATATGAGATCCAAACCATTTACCACAGAGAGTGAAAATTTACTAAATCCTTCTTGCTCTATGATTTAAAAAATCCTTTTAAATCCTAAAGCAACACGAAGATAAAATTTAGCTAACTCCCAGATGATACCTCAAAAATACTATCTTGGGCACTGGTAGTTGTACTTATAAATTCATTCTCTTGTTCTTTGGTTTTAAATGTGGCATTAAATATTTTTGGCAATTAGTTCTGTTATTTATTTGTGGTAAGTATTTATGGGCATTATCACAAAGGGAAATATGATAACAGATTAAAGTAAGTTATTATGAGGCGATATTTTAAGGAAAGTACCGATGATCTTGTAATTAGAGGTGAATATTAATATTTTAAGATTGTGGTTGAGTCAAATACTTTGTGATTTATTATTGTTCATTATGTAAAAAAAATGCTTGCATGATAGTTCTTTGCATAGGCAAAAAAGGTTGGGGGAAAAATACAACAACAACAAAACCTTAATCCCACTATGTGGGGTCGGCTACATGAATCCTTTTTCTCTATTGCGTCCTATTTAGTGTCATATTTTCATTTAGTTCTAGTAAATTAAGATCGTTTTTAATACAATAAGCCCAAGTCTTCCTAGGTCTACCTCTTCCTTTCTTAGCACAAGTCGAATCTAAAACATCTACTCTCCTAATCGGATTATTAGATGGTCGACGTTTAATGTGACTAAACCATCTAAGACGACTTTCTCTAATTCTATTCGTCACAGGAGCTACACCAACCCTATCACGGATATATTCATTTCACATTTTGTCTCTAAGTGTAAAGCCACACATCCACCTAATATATTCAATATTGCCATACTTGTCTCTTTTATACCTGATGAGTGGTTGTATTCTATTGGTGCCTAACAACACCGTTATTTTATTAAATGTTTGTTTCAGGCATGCCTAGATTCTGGATTTTTCTATGTAATTGATCATGGAATTAGCGAAGAATTCATGAATGAGGTTTTCTTCCAGAGTAGAAGCTTTTTTGATCTCCCATTCAAGAAAAAAATGGAGTTGCTTCGCAATGAAAAGAATCGAGGTTATACACCCACACTAGATGAGACTTTGGATCCCGAAAATCAAGCGCAAGGTTTGTTTCCCAACATTAGCTTTGCTTCATATTGATTTCAATTTTAGGAAATTATACCTATTGAACCATAAATTGGCTCTCTGAATGAAAATTTGTCGCTTAGTTGTGTCTAGTGCACAACACAATTTTAACACCATTATGTCACGATATGATATTAGCCCGCATCCTACCTGACTTTCCAAATGGCATTATAATTGATGGACTTTCTAAGAATACCATGCATTGTTTCTTTGGAGTTTTGAGGTGGTTGGATTTTTGAAAGTGCACTCCATATTGCCTTCTTCTAAAAAGTATGATAAATAAGTGGCACTTAAAACAGTATTTTACTAGATATGCATGCTTCTTTATACTATGTTATTTTTTTCAATCCTTTGGAGAAAGATTTATCTTCAAACATATTTAAATCTTTCAATGAGGAATGACAACTTACCTTTATGTAAACTATTTAGCTTGTTATTTTCTGTACCACAAGCAAAAAAAACCTGTTGCATTTTGATGGTTAATGATACATATCACTACTCACCTATATTTCATGAGAATTATATTTTTCTTTTGAGACTTACATGATAGTTTTCAAACTTTTCATGGGAATGATTTGACAATAAATTAGATTTGTATGTCCCATTTATATTGTAGGTATGTAAATCCCATATTATGATTGGATGTACTCATAATTTATAGTGAACGCCATTAATTCTTCTTATGATGGAAATTTTAGTTTTCCAGCTTAAAATATGTGAATATGGAACATAATTTATTTGCTATTCCACCCTATAGTTTGATAAATGGGAATTATGATAGTGTAGGTAAGGTTCGAATTCAAGATCTAAGCAGGTTGCTTTGACGGTTCTTACTAACCAAAGTATTTGGCACTCAGTTAATTGATAGCATACTTATTAAGGAAAAAGTTATCCAGAATCAAACGCAATTTTTCAATGCAAAATACTTGTGTGGTCTAAAAAATGATTAATCCACTTAGCTTCGTTTATGGATAGAAATTTATTCCAAATATTTATTAGCTCAATGTAGAGCATAAGGCTAGTTAAAATTAAATCGGCATGAGGCCATTTATAAATTAGCGGGCACATGACTAGTGACATATCAAAATCTTCCAAGGAGCTGATGAATAATTAATTTAAAGAATGTTGCAGGCCAAGTATGAACCTGTGGCCTCTACATAGGAACCGAAGAAAATGCTGCTTGAGCTGGCTCTTTAGTATTCATCCAATTTGCCTAATATGCAAGATCTAGCATTTTAAAAATGTTTTTTTTTTAATTTAGAGATTTTGATTGAAATTAATCTCATTTTACTTAACCAAAAGAAATACATTATTTGGAGTCTATAACTTTAAATTTGCTAGGTTATATCTTGATAAATTAATGTCTCATTTATATACATATGTTTTAAAAATATGGAAGAAAATATTATTTTTTTGTGTTTATTTATTAGATTTTTTTCATGAAAAATTATAAAATAAGTTTTTAAAAATAAAAAATATAATGGCATTATAAATCTGTATCAAATATGACTAATTTATAGTCTTAAATGCAAATCAGAAGAATTTATTTCATGATTTTGATTTCAAAAATAATATGTCCCCAAAGCAAAAAGGTTGAAAGACTAATAATGATTTCTTCAAAGTTTAATGTCACTCTAAAAATATCTATTAGTTTAATCATATTTGACCAGATATCAGCCTTTTGAATTTATACTCTTATATTTTTTAGATTTAAAAATTTAGAATGAGAAGGAAAATATTTCATCTAAGAATTTAAAGCTTTTGAATTTTTGAATAAGATGTCATTCTCATTGCCTAATCTCTTTTTCATTTTTTTTTCGTCAATTCTTTATTATAAAATGGATAGGTATGCATATAGTCTTATATGCAACAACGAGGAATTTAAAAGTCAAATATGCCCCCAAAACAAGCAAAAAAATAATTGACAAAATGATAACAATATCCTTTTCAAAATTCAATGTATTTTTTTTTTAAATTTAGATAGAGAGGAAATGATCTTGTCCAGATTTTGCAATCTTAAAGTCTTTCATAATTTCTAAAATTTTAAAACTTCAAAGTAGAAGAGAGCACCTTTCAATATGGAGCCTTTTTAGAGTAAATCTATATATATTTTTTTAACTTCTCTTTTCTCAACTTTTACTATATCATATGTAATATTGATGTCATATTGGGTTTTTGGTTCCTTTGAAATTAAAAGTAATTGAATTTCATTAGATAACGTGAATAAGTGCAATTTATTAATTTACAATCCCATTTTCAACTCTAGGGAAAAATGCAATGAAATTTATTGGGTCATTTTTATGACTCACATGTGTCCTCATCATAAGGGACAACTCAATTTCTGATCCAACAAATAATGATGATAAAAACTGTCGCTTAATTTCTTCTCAATGAATAAAATTGATGAAAAATAATGTCAATTCAATTCTTTTACCCTTTATATTTTCTTTTATTTCCTTCTTTAATTTTTGCGGACCAAACTAATACTTTATATTTTAACAGAGAAATGACAAAAGACGACAACAAAAAAAGAAAATTCGTTATAGCTTCACACTTGTAGTATATAATAGGAAGTTAAATAAAAGCAACGTAAATAGAGACATTCTTTTAGCAAATGAGATAAAGCAGGGAATGTGCTTTCCTATATGATTTTCCTTGGGCATTATCATGGTGCTACTAAGGAACTCTTCTTGTCATCCATTTTAATTAATTTCATCTTCCATCATTACATAATCAATTTTAGATATTTCCTCTGATAATCCCCCATTGGATCCATAGTTAACTTATTTACTTTGAAGTTGCTTGAATATTTCCTTGTGTGACTATTGTTTTATATAGTTTTTTGAATGGTAAAATGTGATATTTTTTTATATTCTAGGTGATTTCAAAGAAGGATATTACATAGGTATTGAAGTACCTGAAGATGACCCTCAAGCGGAGAAACCCTTTTATGGTCCAAATCAATGGCCTTCAGAAGGTTAAGTACCGTATCATGTTTCCTAATTTTTCTGTTTCGTAGGCATTTCCTTAGTTTCCCCTAACTTATTAGCCTTTTATTGCCGACTTCTTGAAGTGAATGTCCAAACTTGATTGACTAGAGATCTGAAAATTACTTAAATAGGTTTTTTTTTATCTTTGTCAATTTTTTTTTTTATGCCCATGTTTTTTAAATAATAGTTGTCAGTCAAGTAGCATAGGAAAACTATATACATTATTTTTAATCTAAAACTATTTCTAAATATTTTGACATAGTATCACTTTATTAAACTGGTAAGTCATGGCGTCTATTAATTGGCATGCTCATTAACATCCCTTAATTGCTATGTGGATCTTGGTGTAATTTTGGTAATATTTTAATTGTTGTTGTGTTTCTAAATAAAGACTTACCTTAAATATATTAAATATTTTTAGTTTGTGGACCTTTGGTTTACCTGCATGATCGCTATGCATTTTGCTACAAATGCCAAATTGCAATAGGAATCATTGAGTTCAAATTTCTTTAAAAGTTAGATTCAAATATTTTCAGTTTCTAAATTTTACCTTTTCTTTATGGTTTTTTTGAAGATATTTTACCTGGCTGGAGGCAGATTATGGAGCAGTACCAAATAGAGGCCTTGTAATGCATCTTTTACTTTCTATTATTAAATTTTTTATTTAGTAGACTTACCAACTAAATTATTATTAATCTTTAAAACTACATGTTGAATGATAGTCGACCATCCACTAAACATATATGAGTACTTTTGTTTCATTCAGATCAATGTGCCTTGTCATCCTAACCAATTCTCATTAAATTTGTTTTTAAAGCCTTACTAATTTATCTCTGAAAATAACATCTTATGATTGCTTGTATAATTTTTTTTTAACAAATCTATTTTTGATATTTACCCATTTGAACAATCTTTCTAGTGCAAGTGATGGCAATGTCTCGATGTCTTGATTTTTTATGTCTATCTAATACAAGAAGTACAAAAGTTATATAGCTCATAGAAAACGTCAATGGTACCAAACTCTTAATCTTATTAAATATGCAATACTTAAGATAATAATTTAAAATACTTAAAATTTCAACACAATTATCACTTCAATGGTCCTATATTTGAATAATACATAATGTTTGAAACCTTGTGAACCCTACAAAAAACTATAAACTCATATAAATCTAGATTGTATCTAGCCTGAACAAATCCAATAATATATGCAAATAACTAACAAGATTTGTACAAAGCAACAAAAATTGTAGGAAAATGTTGCATGCTAGCATATTCGATGTTTTAAAGAGAATGTTTAACATCTTAACTTTGCATTAAGATTTATCTTACACATAAATAATAAAAATATTGCAAGAGGCATGCAAATGCTTATGTAAAAAAATTCAGAAAGAGCCATATTATTGGGTCTAGCCTAGTTGAAATGATTCCACTACGAGTACAAATGATGTCATGCCCTGTAATTAGAAACGTGTTAAAATGTGTTGATATAATAGAAGATAGATTATATGATGGATGTTAGAAGAACTTTTAAGGCATTGGAGTTGACTGCAAGAGTTTGATTGTGACCAGGGAGCAGGAAGTCCACTATAATATTGGCTTTGATGTCTCAAGTTCGAGTTAATTATTGTTAATGCATCGTCTTTAATGGTGAAGAAATATGATGGTGTTCTTGGCGATAACGGTTAACAAATTTGGTAGTCATTGATATTAGTTTCAATGATGTGTATAAACTTTATAAGTGATGGCATATGTGTAAGGTGTGTGTTGGCTTTATAGGTGATGGCAAGTAGCGAAGTTGGCCAGTACCCACGTAGTCAGATGATAGTTGTTGGAAAACTATAGTCGAGCCACCGTTATTGAGAGCTACAATCAAGCAATGGTCAGGAAACTATAGTCAGACGATAATGGTTATGAAATCATAATTTGACTATGATGGCTGAGAAATCATAATTAGGAGATTATGGTCAGATGATCATAGTCTAGAATAGTATTGTACCCTCACAATCAAGCAATGGTGGTTAAGCGATAGCTGTCTGACGATGAAAGTTGGGTGGTGACAGTTTGACAGTAATGATTAAGCAGCTATGGTTTGATGACAACTATGAAGCAGTGCTAGTGGTTGCGTGTTGGCATTACAACAATGGTGATTGGGTAATAGCTTTTTGATGGAGAATGTCGAAAATAATGATTCAATGTCAAAGGTCGGGTGACTGTAGTTTGATAGTGAAAATCAATAGCCATGGTCCAATGAGGGGGGACTAGCAGTGAGTTTGTTGGGGGAATATGACGGCGGTGGTTTGATGACAACAATAGTTTAATTGTAACGATTTGATGGTAATGGTCCAACAATGATGGTTAGGTGATGATAGTTTAATGATGGATGTCTGGCGATAGTGGTCCGACAGTCATGGTCAAGCCATGATCTGGCAATAGTGCTCAAGTAGAGCCCTAGAATTCTTTAGAATTTTAAGCTTTATTCAAAACTTTATATCTCTTACAGAGAATGAGAATTTATTTATAATTATTGGTACTGACATTTTCTATAATTGTAGGTAAAAATCAAAGCACTTTATTAGAAGGCATGAAGTAATCCCCTTGATCATAAAGTATTTTTTGAGCGCTTAAATGCCTTCAGGATATTGAAATTTAGAAATCATTAGCTCATAGCATTTGTCTCATTGAGATGTTTGATTTGCTATGAAAATGCAAGATTTAATGATCATATGGTCATCCAATTAATACACCAAAGTTTGCAACTATGTTTAAAGTGCTTAATTCAGGCTCATTTGGAAATGGATCTGATCATTTCAAGCGTTGATGGTTTTATCTCATTGAGATGTTTATTTTGACTATAAATTTGTTGAAATTAGAGATTAGATGAAGCTAAATTTAATTCTTGAATTTTTAACCCAAACATTATTTGGATTTGTGCCTTATTAAATAGATTTTTTGGGTGACATCAATCATCCCTTATTTTCTCTAGGTTTTAAGAAATTCCATGGCATAGAATTAGAATTTTGAATATTGTACAAGGCATGAACATGCTGTAGGCATTAAATTGGACTTTCCCATTATCTGAAATTCGCTTGTCAATTTCAGTTAGAATTGTCAAAAAAATATTTGCTTTAAACTTTTTAAAATTTGCTTGAACTTAATTGTAGATGCTCTCTTGGCTTTGAATATACCGAAATTGATTTCAAAACAGCCAAAAATACTTTTAGACAACTCAAAAAATTCCAAAAACTTTTTAGTTGAGCCCAAAATTAGGCTTCGATGTGTGGATACCCACTTGGAGAGCCGATCGGCCATTCCCAGTCAACAATGGCTTGTTTGCTCAAGCACATACATTATGCACGCCCGCTCACTCTTATATAGCCATTCACATATTTACAACAATGAGTGATTTTTTTGTAATAAATTTCTTTTATAAGTATTTTCATCAATAAGAAAATTAAAAATCGTTAACATTTTTTGTGAGTTTCTCAATTTTTTAGATCTATAAATACCCCTTCTAGGGCTGGAGAGGGATACAGTTTTCCTCGCACACTTTAGTTTTTAATCATAAGGGGAAAAATACTATTTGACTAGTGTTTAATTGTTGGATATAATCAAGATTTTTTGTTAAAATTGTTGCTTGTTCTTGGTCGATAAATTGGATTTGGAGGTTAATTTTGTACTTTGTTTTGAGGCTCCAATCTTCTTTCTAAATGATTTTCCTTAAAGTTTGGCAAAAAAAAAAAAAAAAAAAAAGAGAAAATACATGGAGGATGGGGCCCCTACTAATCATAGAGAAAGTGATGCAGAGGTGCTGATGAAAATTTGGTTCTCCAAAAACACAAGAAATATATACAATATGCTAATTCTGTAATTTTGTAGCTGTTCTCGTGCTTGTTTTTGTACTTAGAATTTTAGTTTGATTTTTCTACTTGGTAATTGCTCACATTTTTATCTCTTTAAAAAAATTCACTACAAAATTTTGCTACTTTTATTTTTATATGTATCGATACTGAAATTATGATGTTTCTATCTCAGATGAACTTTTGCAATCTCATAAGTTTTCAGAAGTTACTACGATTTTCTGTCTTGAGCTACCTTCATAATTTTTTTTTATTTCGAAGTACTACCTTTTGGTATGGTAGAAAATTTATGAAAAACTTTATAAAATCTGTCACTTTGCTTAAATTTAGTTCAACAATAGTCCCATTCTCTATTGGTTTACGAATTTCTTACCTATCAATGGTAATGATCACTGAACTTTTACATCATTGTAAAATAAGATTCAAAATTCTTGTATCACAATGTTGCAAATACACCATAATACTATTTTAAAAACTCAAACATATTTTGAAGTGTTAATATAAATAATTATCTTATGTAATCTTATGGGTCTCTCTTTGGATATGAAATGCTTTTGTATTTTTTAAAAACATGTTTCGTAATGCTTTTGTAATTTATAAAAACATTTAATATATTAAGTACTTATAAAGTACTGATTTTAAAAATATTTTCAAATTAATTTCTTAAACGCATCTAGGAAAGTTTAAGCAAATGGTTTCCCATAGTTAATCTTTTACTTTAAATGTTTAGCCATCTTTTAATAGCTTTCACTTGCTTGCTTGTTATGGAGTTCATAAAATTTTGATATGTGTGGCTTTTACATATAAAATATACACACTCTAAAACATTTGAGAAGTCTAAGCGAATAGTTGAATCTAGACTCACGTTTGTACAAGAAGATAATCTCTTCTAAAAATTCTTAATTCTATAGTTTGAATAGGAATTGAATCCCAAATGCATGTTGAAGGATAACATATCCAACCAGAAATAAATTATTGTTAAGTCAAACTCTCCTATTTTTAACAAAGCCTTTTCAAAGAATTCCCTTATTGAGACCTAAAATTAGGAAGATACAAGCCCTAAATCTTGTAACAAAGAAAGCACAAGTTGCGGTCTCTCAACAAAAAGATCGATAACCTGATAGAAAGATTGATAATTTGAAGTATATTTGCAATTATAATTCTCACTTTCATAATCTTAGGGTCTGTTTAGGGCAGCTGCAACTTAATAATAAGCTGTAGCGCAGCTGCTGCCACAGAAAACTACTGCGGATAAGTTGGTTTTGTTGTTTTTTGCAGCTTGAAAACAATTTTATTGTAACTGTTTATGGACAAATGACCATTATGTCCCTCTTAGTAATGTTTTTTGTGACAAAATTATTACTACCAGTACATTCCATACTTGAGAGCAAATATTCAGTGCAAAATATTAAAAAATAAAGATAGACATCTCAATTAACAGTAACATGACTACCAAAATTAAGAAAATGTCTATTAAAATAATAATTTATAATATGATTATATTATTTTTAAAATGCAGACGATATATGTCACGAGATAAGTTGTGCTTCAGGGATACTCTCCACACCCGATTACTCTCGGCGGTCAATCTTCTAGCCCATTTGCCCACTGAAAATAGTCACAATTTTTTGTGATTCTTCGTGGGCTTTTGTAAAACTGTCTCCGTAGCTACGTGGCTGACGCGAAGTGAGCAGGGAACACCGAAGTCCGTAGTAAAAGTGCAATCCTCTGGAGGCACCAAAAATCCTTGAGCTAATCCTTTCTTAAGGCTTAGAAACACAAAATCTTAGACATAATACTAGCAAAAATTAATAATAGAAGTAATTAGTTAAAATTTTATGCAATTGCGAAGTCTTTGAGAGTTCGGTATGTAGACCAACGAATTGTTTAATGTAAGAAGATAACAAACCTTATAAAAAAAGGGTTATTGGTTGTCTTTAACTTACGTAATACCAAACTTATTTGTGTCACATATGCAGATCACCAAAAAATGTCATCCGGAAGAATCTCAAAAACCATAATACCGAAAAAAGAGAGGAATTTGGTTGCCTTTATTAGGATTTCGCATGTAACACCAGTCAATAGCGACATATAGATCATCTAGTAGAAATCATTAGGTCAGACATCTCATCATAAACTTCCAAAACCCAAAAAACACAGAAGTAAAAAAAACATATACAACTTGAAAAAAATAATGACCACAATAAATATCAAATGCATAAAAAACATAATTATACATGAACTGTATAAAATACCAATAAAATAGACGGTAAATGCCTTCAACAACCATTACAATTAAGAAAAATAAAAAGTAACATTTCCTCCAATCACCCTCCAACTATTACATTTGTAATTTGTTTTCTCAACTCTATCATCTCGCTTACACCTTTCCTATCTTGAGTGCATGTCTCGAGAACCTCATTCTCGCTTGTGATAGGGACTGTCCAAGCCGATACTCATCTGCCTCAACTGGGACATATGCATGATTCTCGTCTGCCCTATGGAAGTCGATGTCATTGCAGGAATGATATATCGAATATAATTCTGGAGAGTCATTGTGACAATTGCAATTTGCTTATGTTTCAGAAACAGGTAAGTTAGCATATCGTGAAGTGGTCTGCCCTACGGAAGTCGATGTCATTGCAGGAATGATACATCGAATATAATTCTGGAGAGTCATTGTGACAATCGCAATTTGCTTCTGTTTCAGAAACAGGTAAGTTAGCATATCGTGAAGTATAACACATTTCTTCTTTCAAACACCAAAAGTCCTCTCATCGATATTGTCCTGGTGGAGCCATGAATTCCATGATTTTTGTGAAGTTTCTCCAACAGATCGGTGAATACCACCTCTGTCATGCGAAACATATTGATAAACCTTGTTGGGCGGCCCATAAGCAGCTTCACAACACATTTGTCGCCAACATAGGAGGATGTCATGCAAGGGGAGCGTTCTATGTACGAGTTATAATACTCGTATAAAAAATCAAACACAGTGCTGCTACAACTCTCCTATGCATCTCTCTATTAGCATCCATGTATTTCAGTGTCGAAGTAGCTAACACATAAACATCAGCGATTTAACTGCAATCATATAATATTATAAACAAAACCAACATCAAATTAACATTATTGAAGCAAATAGAAAACATAATAAAGAATGAAAAACTCTCAGGTAAAGTGACGTTTCCAAAATAGTATAAATGTCTAAAACAACACAAAATACCATAAACATCTTGTGAAAAATGTCTAAAACATGTTAAAAGTAAATAAATAAATAACAAATATGAAATGTCCCACAAGAATTCAGTGAAAAAAATATCCTTCAATTGTTACTATTCCCATGAAATAATGTAGGTAATCTATCCTTCAGTCAACGACTATTGTCATGAAAAATTCTTTCCGGGTCAAATCTTCAAGCAACTTCATAGAGAACAAGTATAGCGACATGTTTTTGTAAATTTTTGGAGTTGCCTCCAAAATTCGTATAACATGTTGGACAGATGTTACTTATGGTGGGCCAGGGTTTCTTAGTGCATGAACCACCAATTGTGATATCTGACTTCTAATGAAAGCAACCACCTCTTTTTTCTTCTCATTCTTAGGTCGCTTTGATCGGCTAGTGGATTCGACCTCAATGCAATTTGGGCTGAGGCCTTCGTTAGAATCACTTGTTTGGTTCGCTGCCAAATTTGCAGGGGTGCCACCAAACCCCGCCTCACTAGGGGCACATGCATTGTTGCCAATGGCCACGACACCACCAAACGTACGATTTAAGTTCTCTTCCAGCTCAAGATCGATGCCTCCGCATTTAAATTTTTTTAGCGGCTGATATCACCTACAAATTCAATTGACATGTTGATAGAATTGAATTTTTTTTTTAAAATGAACAAAAGCGGTGAATGTTTCAAAAATGTTCATCGTCAGTCTCTCAACCCATCACTCATCGGAAACATCAATTATTCGCTTTATCGGATCTCAACCCAAGCTCATGATTTCTCATTTCAATTTCTTCCAGATTTTCCAATATTTTTTCAGCTGATCCACTTGTTTTTCAACTGCATCTTATCTTATTCTCTATCTGTACTTTCCTTAAATTTTTGGATGATATTTTGCTATCTCTCATTGTTGAAATAGGTTATCGACCTATTTCCCTACCCTACCTCCCTGAGACATAGGTCTCAAAAATATCATTTTGGTATCCTTGTCCCAAATTGCAGATGAACCAACCTCTTTGGTCTTAAGCATTGTGTATACTATCATAAAAAAAAAACTATCAACTTAAACATTTCCCATAAAAAAAATTTAACACAGCTCAGAGAGAAAAAAGAATACCACAATAGCATCGCCACTGCTCCTCCACACCACACTATCACAACACCACATATAACAACTGTCACCACCTCCACGCACACAACAATACTACAAACATCTTCACACACAACACATCTACAACACTACTATCTCTACACACCAACACACTAACCAATACATACACAACCACAGGAGCACCACCTCCAAACACATCCACCATCACCAACACATCCACAACCACACTAAAAATACCTACCACCACCTCACCCACACACAAACACAACCACCATCACCAACACGTCCACAACCACACAGATACTCAATCACCACCTCTAAACACATCCACCTCACCCACACAGAAACATCTTCAAACATCACCACCTCCACCTCCACATTCACACACCAACCACCCTTCACCACCCTTCACCACCATATCCACATACTTCAACACAAACACATCCACCCCAACATCCACCAAATAAACAACATAAGCCAACATAAACCAAATGCACATAATCCACCATCAACCCAAAAGCGCACGTGATCACAAGCCATTGAATGTGCATTCAAAACCAACACTGGTTTCATCAATCAAGGACGTAAAAGAGCAAGCATAAAACTGAAATCCATTATCAACTAAAAACCAACACCTATTTCGAAGTCATCGCACATGGAATTTCCAAAAAGCCCAAAATCCAATATCAACCGAAAACCAATTAACCATAAGTAATTGCCAAATTTAAAACCACAATTTTCTGGCATAGTAGGCATTAACCAACAGGAAGGGAACCACCGCACAGAAGAAATCACCAAATTCTCAGGCATAAAGCCTTTTGCAAAATCAAAATCCATAAAAAAGTTAGGGTACAAATTACCAAGCACGAAGAAAAAACACTTCACAGAGGAACCAACGTAAAGAGGAAATCAAAAAAATCTTGGCCATATACATATTTCAAAAAAGAAAAGCAAATAGTATAGTTAAGATAAGGATTACCCAACAAGAAGAGGCACCACATCACAAAGTAACCACCACACAGATAAACCGCAACACAAAGGAATCACATCACAGAGAAACCACAACACAGATGAACTTCCACACGGAGAACCACAACATAGAGGAACTACCGCGTTCACAAACCACAACACGAAAAGGAACCACCGCACTTAGAAAGAACCGTAGAGTAGATAGAGGAGAGGAAGAAGAGAACTCATCGAGAGAGGTAATCTTATCCGTGAGAATCGTGATTGAGTGAGAGAGAGAGAGAGAGGAGAGTTTAGGGCAAAGATCGCGGGAGAAGAGCGCACCGCTAGGGCAAGACATGCAAGAGAACGAATCGCGGTGAGGAGAGGGGCAGCCCGACCAATGATATACAAAGGAACGCGAACTGCAGGGTTGAGCCTGTGGCCGCGTTTCCTTTGGTTTTTTGTAAAAAGACAAAAAACCGTCGAGCCGGAGTATCCAAATGCCTCCAATTGGGGCTTCCAAGCCGCACTGTAGCTCTATCGCTGTCCCAAACGGGGCCTTAATCACAATCAAAACCAAGAAAGATTGAAGTCCCGCATGAAAGTTAAGTATTGAGGCTTTGTTGTGTACATGGTGATGGAGTAAACAAACAAATTTGAAAAGTGTGTTAAGAAAAACAATTCACAAGTTTTCTTGTGATTATACCAAGGCTGTCGAGGGCATATGAAATCACAATAGTTGAAGAGAAAGGTGTGAAAATGGAGATTGGAAATGAGTCAAAGGAGCAAAGGAAACAAAGGCTATTGTGGAATGAGGTTGAGGAATATAAATTTGATGTTGTTGTAAAAGTTGGCAGTGGAAGTCGAAATCATAGAATGTAGGAGGATCATCGATACTTAGAAAGCTTTTTCCTAGGGTTGGATAGGCACCCAACTTTATATAATATTAAATTTATATGCTTACTTTAGCTGTTGAATTCTTACTAGAATCTTTTTAATGCCATATGTTTAATTGTTTGGAGCATGTCTGATACCAGCTTTTTTTTTATGCTAGCCTTTTATGTTGTGCAATAAATTTTTGTTATTTTGTTGTTTCAATTTCATTTGAGCCTCAAAAAGGCCCTTGTAGGTTTTGGCATGGTAAAAATAATTATTTCTTTTTAATTTCCTAAGATTGTTACAAGATAAATATCACGGGAAGACCACCACATTAAGAAAGACACAAATTATCATGCTTGAAAAAGAAAAATTGAAATTATAAAAAATAGCTAATTCTAAAAGTAGAAACTACCAAAAAAAAGAAATAATAAAAATAAAATATATTAAAGGGGGAAATCCCTAAAATTCTGACACCCCCTCAAGTTGGAGCATATATATCTATCATTCCCAACTTACTTACAATGAACTTAAAACTAAGCTTGAAAAATTCTTTGGTAAATATATTTGCTATTTTTTGTGTTGTTTGAGTGAAAGGCAGACAATTAGCTCCATAATCAACCTTCTCTTTTATGAAGTGTCTATCAATCTCCGCCATGTTTGTGTGATCTTGCTACACCAGATTTTCTGCAATGCTTATGACAATTTTATTGTCACAGGCAACTTCATTGGCATGTTTATTAGGATCTGTAGCTCTTCAAGAATTTTTTTCAGTAATACATCTCACATACTCCATTAGTCATAGCTTGATATTCTGCTCAGCTCGATTCCTTGCCACCAAATTTTGTTTCTTACTTCGTCATGTAACCATATTTTCCTTATATATAAGTACATTATCCGGACGTCGATCTCCTATCAATAATCGAGGTCGCCCAGTCTGCATCGTTGTATGTCTCGATGTTTTGTTGTGTGGTCTTTTAAAAGAGTAAACCTTTAGTTGGTGTACTTCTTAGGCATTTGATAATCCCGTCAACTATTTCAAGGTGTTTCTCAGAGGGCGAATGCATAAATTGACTTACAAAATTTACATCAAATGCAATATTTGATCGTGTATGTGATAAATATATCAACTTTCTTACCTGCTTTTGATGTTGATCTATATTTACTAGGACATTTTTTCTCATCTCCTAGTTTCAGTTTCTGATTAGGATCAATTGGAGTGTTTGTAGGTCTACAACCACTCATCCTAGTTTTTTTAATAGATCAAGAAAACATACTTTCGTTGGGAAAGAACAATCACTTTATGCAATCTAGCAAATTCTATGTCAAGCAAATATCTCAAAGATCCTAAGTCCTTGCTCTTAAAAACTGATGAGAGGGAAGTCTTCAACTAGTTCATTTCATATATGTCATCTCCGGTGAGAATTATATCATCCACATACATAATTAGTATGTTTATCTTTTCATCATTTGAATGTTTGCAGAACATTGCATGATCTCCTTGCCCTTGCGTATATCCCTGTCCTTTAACAAATAATCTAAATTTCTTAAACCACCACGCTCTCGGTGACTACTTCAATTCCTATAAGGACTTTATTAGTTTACCTTTGTGCCAAACTTCTTACTAAATCTTGGAGGTGCATCCATGCACACTTTTTCCTCTGAGTCTTCGTTGAGAAATGTATTTTTTAAATCCAACTATTATAAGGGTCAGTCAAGATTAGCTGTAAATAACAGAAGAACTCTTATAGAGTTTAGTTTTGTGACCGAGGTGAATGTCTCTAAGTAGATAATGTCATACGTCTGAGTGAATCCCATGGAAACCAATCAAGCCTTGCGCCATTCTATAGAGCCATCAAAATTATACCTAACTGTAAGCACCATTTTCATCTGATGGTTTTCTCTCCTCTAGATAAATCAACCGATTCCCACATATCATGTTTTTCAGAGTTTTCATGTCCTCGATGACAACTTTTCGCAGGAACTTTTTGAGCATCCTGCACAATATTGGAAATCTCCATAAAAGACAAATGTGTGGTAAAATCCTACAACATAGGTGAGATATTTTTGTATGACATATAATGAGACAATGAACGTTAGGTGCAAGACCTTACCCCCTTAGATTTAGGATTAGGACTTGATTCGGGTTTAGGACTAGAAGACTCATAACTCAAAGATGAAGTGAACTGATCATGGGGTAAATACTCAGTGAGGACATTACTTAGAGGATTCATGGATTTTGGGCAATACAATTGATTCATAGAATCTTTCTTTTGAGTTATCTTTTGTCGCTAGTTAACAATGTCAAATGTTATCAACTTCATAGTTCTTTTTCTTTTTTCCTCTTTGTTGTTATAAGATTATTAATATCTTAATCTGAATCATTTTTAATATCTAAAAACTCAAACCACTTTCTCCTAATATAATATTTGGATATTCAGGTTAAACAA
This sequence comes from Phalaenopsis equestris, assembly GCF_001263595.1. Classification (NCBI taxonomy): domain Eukaryota; kingdom Viridiplantae; phylum Streptophyta; class Magnoliopsida; order Asparagales; family Orchidaceae; genus Phalaenopsis; species Phalaenopsis equestris. Next base: position 1,913,601 of record NW_018164496.1, read on the forward strand.
TCAGGTTGGGGAAGTATTATTTTGTGAGACTTCGGTTCAAAGAAAGTCCTAAAAACCAGTGGTTGAATCTTTGTTTTGTCTCCCTTCCCTTGAAGATTAGGTGAAAAAAAGAGTTGTAATTAAAAAAAAAATGACATCCTTGGAAGCAAATATTTTTTTAGAAATAGGATCAAAATATTTGTACTAGTTTTGTGTTGGAGTATAATCAACAAACACATATTTTATGGCTCCAGGTTCAAATTTTTCTTGATTATAACTATGAATGTGAACAAATACCGTACACCTAAACATCTTTAAAGGTAAAGAAGATGAAAACCAACTTATTGAGTAAAGTTTATAAAAAATATAAAAAGAGGTTTCAAAGTTCAAAATTTTATTGCATGTTCTATTAACGAGTAATGTAGCAGTAAGAACGGTTTCGTCTAAAAAATATTGTCCCCTAATTTGTAAATAGTAATGTCCGAGCTACTTTCAAAAATTGTTTGTTGTTTCTTTCAGCTACACCATTTTGTTGTGGGGTGTCGACACAAGAGCTTTGATATACTATTTATTTTTCGAAAAACATTAACTCAAAATATTTTTAAAATAAACTCAGTCATTATTTCTCCATAATATTTGAATAGTTTTTTGAAAATTTGTTTCTACCATGATGTAAAATTATTTGGAAGTTATTTCCAATTTAATTTTTTTCAACAAATTCATCTAACTTAATTTTTTGTGATCATCACTAAAGATAAGCATTTTTTTTTTTTCAGTGTGTATTAGAAGTTTAGAAGGATCCCAAATATCATTTTGAAGCAGAATAAAATGTGCAGTTTATAAATTTGGAGTGGAAAAGATGCATGATGATGTCTGACAAATTGACATACTTCACATTGGAAAGATGAAAAATATTTATTTTGAAATAAACTAGGAAACAAAAAATTTTAAATACTGGAAAATTGGACTGACCTAACTTATAATGTTATAGTATAATATTATTGTTTGGATATAAAAATTAAATTGAAAGAAGTACTTTAACATTATCTATTTGCATTAAATCCGTAGTTTGGATATAAAAATTAAATTGAAAGTACTTTAACATTATCTATTTGCATTAAATCCGTCGTCAAAATAATAAAGTCCATTCATTTTCTTAGCACTACCAATCATCCTCCTAGTGGTCTATACCTAAAACTCACAACAAAATGAGTAGAAATTAACTTGACATTGATAATAAGAAGTAATTTTGCTAATGAACAATAGATTATAAATAAATTGGGAACATGGAGCATATCATGAAGGGTTAAAAATGAGATGAGTTTGATGGTTAATATCTCAAGAATTAATGGGAGGGAATTATCGATAATTTTGACTCTTTTATTGTCTACACAAGGTTTATAAGATGAGAATAACTTAGAACCAGTCATATGATCAGTTGCACTAGAATCAATTATCTAAGATTGAATAAAATTAGAGTTAACACCTAACAATACAATGAATAGAGAATTACTTTTTATGTTGAAGATAAAAACGAAGTCAACGAGGATATTGGAGATTGAAACAACTTGTGCAGGTCATCTAATTGCACCTTGGTGAAATTTTGAGTTGGTAAAACGCTCTCAAATGTCATCAACAGTGGCTTCATAGGCCCAACCTTCAGATTTAGATTTTGTCTCCATTTTGCTGGTTTACATTAAGCTTCCAACACGTCTCCTTAAAATGTCATGGTTTTTTGCAATGCTCGCACCACCATGGGTAGGGAGAATTGATTTTGAAATTACCGAAACCGGTAGAAATGGTAGGATTTCTTTAGGCGCTGGTCATTGTTGACTTGTATGACATCATCAGAGTAAGAAGAGGATGAGTTTGAAAATTCAATATTTCGACGCTTAAAGAGGAGTAGCGGATTTGGTGGCTCCAATGGAGAAGAAGCCAAAGGGGTTGAAACATATTGAGCATTTGATGGGCATACATTCGATCCAATTCGATTCTTCGATTCACAAAACTCTGGAACGAAAGACTTCTATGTGAAAACGGGAGGAACAGAAAGAAGTCCTCTTTCTCTCCAAGTACAAATTTCAATGGCGCTGAAGACTGAGAAGAAACTAGCCGTTGAGAAGCCACCACTTAGAAGCCCGCCGCCAATGTAAAAAAAGGCAGAAGAGAAAAAGATGAAAACATATATGCGCTGAAAGTTACTGTCAAAAAGAAGCCTTGCGTCGTGAAGTAGCTTACGGCTTCAAAGGCGGGTGACAAGGAGTTGAAATTCTCTATGTCGTGGTAGGTCTAGAATCCTTGACGACATAATCATGAGGAAGCCGTGAAATCAAAACCGAGCGGAAGCATATCTAGATCCCTTGAACGCCGTCGAATCAGGTGACTTCGGTTCTCTAAACACCGCAATCCAGTTGTTGCCTTCCCAACTGACTGTAATCGCGACTGTATGCCAAGGTTCTTTGAATGTTGTGATCCGGTTGTTGCCTTCCTAGTCCTAATCCAGTCGCTGCCTTCCTAGTTGTGATCCAGTTGTTGCATTCCTAGCTAGCTATAATCGAAACTGTATCGCGAGGGGTCGGTCACAAAGAACAAAACTTGCATACAATCTTGATGGGATTAGGTCGCCATTTCGAAGGAAAAGATGGGCCCCGATACCTTGTAGTTTTTAGGAGGCAAAAAATAATTATTTCTCTTCAATTTCTAAAAACTCTATTACAAGATAAATAATAGGAGAATGCTACCACATTAGGAAAGCCACAAAATTCTCATGCTTGAAAAATTAAATAGAAAATACCAACAATAGCTAATTCTAAAAAGTAAAAACTACTAAAAATAGAAAATAATAAACATAGAAGATATCAATAGCTCTGATATTCAATGCCAAACATTGCACTTCCAAAGTTGCAGTGGTTGAAATTTCATAACTTAAGATTCTGAGACTATTTATCACATGTTTACAGGAGAGTGTGCCGGGCAATTGCTAAGATTCTGGCTCTTGCACTTGATTTAGATGCTGATTACTTTGTTAGGCCACAAATACTAGGCGAGCCCATTGCAACGTTGAGGCTTCTTCACTATGAAGGTAATTAAGGCACTTTACAGGACATCCTTTGTTTTTTCTTCCTAATGTCCATTTTTCTTGATACTTTGTGATGTATGCGCGGAATGATTTTTTTTTCTTATTTATGTCATTCAGATAAAGTTTCTGATCCTGCAAGGGGAATATATGGATGTGGAGCACACTCTGATTTTGGTTTGCTTACTCTCTTGGCCACTGATGGTGTGGCGGGTCTTCAGGTAATATAAGAAATTTAGGTCACTATAGAGTTTCCATTGTCTGTTTTTTTTTTCTTTTTTCTTTTTTTATTAGTGATGCTACTACTTTGTGTTGTACTCTTGTTAGATATGCAAGGATAAGGATGCCCGACCTCAGATATGGGAAGATGTCACTACATTGAAAGGGTTAATCTCTCATCTAAAATTAGGAAGCTTGCTATTACTTGCTCTTTACCGTTGTTACTTGGTTTCCATCACGAATAGCTAATCTGAACCTAATTATAGTCATACCTGAACTCTTTTAAAAATAGGAAGCTTGCTATTACTTGCTCTTTAGCGTTGTCACTTGGTTTCCATCACGGATAGTTAATCTGAACCTAATTATAGTCATACCTGAACTCTTCCAAGTTCAAGCTGGGGAACTATAGTTGTCCTGCAGTCATTTGATCCTGGTTTGAAGAGCCATCACATTGAATCCTATTGAATTGACTGTGTTAATGCTCCTCTGTTGCCCTGATTCTGATTGTGAAATCCTCGCTGAATGTTGCTTATGCATGCTCCATATTCTCAATTTTACATCTAGTTCAGCAATTTAGTATTAGTGTTGAGCTTTTATTATAAAATGATTACAACTATCTTGATTTTCTTTTGTCCATTATGATGAAAGATTATAATCCGTCTAAGTTGTTATTCATAATTATAAGATATGAATGCATAAATAAATTGGTTTTATTGTTCCTCCAAATCCCCAATCATTATCAAACAATAGCTGCCTCAAAATCGGTTGTTAACTTTGAAACATGTATTTTGCCATTCCAGAGGTTTCATTGTCAATCTTGGTGATTTGCTTGAGCGGCTGACTAATGATGTTTTCAGGTATGACTCTGCCTTAGTAGGTAGTTCTCCTTTTTCATGTCTTTATCTCAGTTTATCAAACTGTTTCTATTGAATAGCAAAAGCAGCCTTTAATATTTAGTTGCATAACTTTTCCACTTCATCATTGTTTCTGCATTGACCTTGCAAGTTTTTCTGCTTTATTGTCCCATTTCATGTTATCATGTTTCTGTTATGAAATAGGAAAAATTCATTCTACAGGATAGGCATATAAGTTCATCACTTCTGAGGTCAAAGGCTTTAAAGTTTCTCATGGTTCTTGTCGGCTATAGTGCAAGAAAATTTAGCATGCATAAAAAATAAGGGAGATAAGATACATTTTTGTATATTCCTCGATGACCCACCACGAAAAGCTTGAAGAAAAACATACTTTTCATGCTTTCAAAGACGATGAATTGTTTTTTTATTATTTGTTCTTTTAATGCGTGGAGTAATTTTTAGGAAAATTGACTCAGATTTTTCCATGTTTTTAAATTATTTTGATCTCTTGAGAAAAGTCACCATTTTGCCTTGTAATGTATTCTCTCTATTTTTTAATTCCAATATCAGGCTTTCTCATTTTAAGAGTGCACAATTCTAAGCTTGTATTCTAGACCTTCAGACCTTCAGTTAGTTTCCCCTTTGTTAAGTTTTGCAAACATAATCTCAAATTACACTTTTTTAATGTGATGTTTAATTTAATTTGAATATATAACATATCATTTATTGGTATTCCATTAAATATAATTTTCATAAGTTAATATTTGTGCGCAGATCCACACTTCACCGTGTTGTATTGGATGGACAAGAACGCTATTCTGTAAGGCCCATCACTCCACTCTTATTTGGATCAACAGAAGGGAATTGCTTTTAGTCTCAATATTGTTTTTAGAAATTTGTTTTCCTTGTGCTCTTAATGGTCTAGTTTCGAACTATGTCATTTTTGCCTGGCCATATAGCAAGAGCTACATTTTTCTGAAAGTAATAAATTGATGAAAAGGTAATTGGACCATCTCAGACATGCATACATAGAAATTAAGTCTTTAGAGAATACATGTGGATGGCTGTCTTTATGGGTTCCTAAGAGGCTTCTGCGGCCAAGTGGATGAGGCCGTCGATTGATTAGGCGAGGTCGCCTGGCAGCAGAATGGAGGGAGTCATCGGATTTCTTTTATAACTCGGGGTTGAATGCTTTTAGGTGATGCCAGTGCTTCTGATCTGGGCAAGTTTCTATGAACCAAATGTGCTCCCCTGAACTGGGTGAGTGCCTGGGGGCTAGGCAATCATTCTTAGTTTTGAATGAACATGTCTGAGTTAGGGGAGGCCTTCTCAGATTAGGCAAATGTTTCTTTCGCTCGAGTCATTGAGCTCTTTGGTTGGTCCATGATAACTTTAATAAGTTCTCTTGGAGGGCTTATGTTGATTTGGTCTCATCTTATTAAGGAAAGAAACTGTTGTTTGTTGTGTATTCTCTCCCCATATAGGATAAATTGTTATTCATGCGGATTGTATTTATCAGCAACTATATTCCATTAGTTTTAATTATAATCCTGGTTTAACAGATTGCATTTTTTGCGGACCCGAGCCACGAATACCTTGCAGAGTGTTTACCATCATGCACTTCTGAGACGAACCCTCCCAAGTGCGTTATATGCTTATGAAATCTGATGTAAAACTGGGGATTTCAGTTTTCTGTTCTTTAATTCTTCATTTTATTTATTTTTTTTAATAGTTGAGAAAGCTATTTACTATTTACAAGTTTGTTGACTAACTTATCTTTAGGTACCCGCCGATAACATGTTCTGCATACATGTGCCAGCGATTCAAAGATACGCATGCAGACCTGAGCTCATATCATGGGCAAGCAACAAGTAAATAAATGATATGATATTTTGAATAAATGGTTAGCCTATGCGCATATCAAATGTTGTTGGTATAAACTTAGTGCAAAGGGGCAAGGCTAATCTCTTGCTCAAGTCCATCTGTCATCACCAATTTCTGAATGCTTGTTAATATACTCCACTTGAGGTGCATAAGGTGAAAATAAACTTGATATTAGAGTATTTTGTCAGGCATTTAAGCTATTAAGCTATGTTCAGATTACATGTGATTTGTTCTACAAAAACAAAGGAGCTAATGGGTTGAAGCTGAGCTATGCTCAGACATGCATCTGTCATTGATTCTTTGTTTCTTTCTTCATGTGGTTATTTTTTTGCTCTAATTGATGGAATGGTATGAATTGGCATCAAGACTACCTATGCAACACAAACTTTTATTTCCATTATCTTGTGTTTGGATTTATTTTGGTTATACTAAGGGTTATTTTGATTAAAAGGAGAAATTCAAAATATGTTTCAAAGAATTGGAATAAGATAAATACTATCATACTAGCTTTTTTAATATATGTTAACTTTGTAATGACTTGTTAGACTGGTAGCCTAACATACTAAGAAGATGCTTACTCCAACGAAGCACCAAGGTGACCTACTATCCTAGAATCCTAGCTTAGATTTGGAAATAAGATACAAGTTGGAAATTTTCAACTCAATAGAAGGCCTAATTATAATATAATAAATAACAAAGTAATAAATCATGGTATGTTGGTTGGCATCTAAGGTATAAGACCTCTCAGGTCAAGAGTTCGAATTCTCTCTGGCACGGTTGGCCTAAGGAGGTGGTATTCAAATTGTTAGACATATTAGGGGTGATTAGAGACTCGTATAATAGCTTCTGGTCATTCCTTTCAACAAAAAAAAAAAAAAAGAAGATGAAGAAAAAAAGGAGAGTAATAAATTGGTATGTAGAGCCCTGAAGATGAAGAAAAAAGGAGAGTAATAAATTGGTATGTAGAGCCCTCACAATTTGCCCAATGAGCTTTAGAAGGATTTAAATTTAGTCTATGTTTTGATGCTAACAAATATTATTTAGGATGATCATTAAACTTCACAAACATTAAAATTTTATAGATTTAAGAAGGATGAGGATGACTTGAAGGAATGATCTCAAAGAAGTTTTAGGTTGTGATCTGTTGTATACCTCTTATGGCATGTGTAAAATATTAATGTATGACTAAGTGTAAATGCTTAAATTTAACATAGGAATGCATCATTTTATAACATTCATTTATGTTCGAAAAGTATTGTTGAAATTTTCTTCGTCTTTGGGTCCATATTTATTAAAGGTTTCCATCAAGTCTCACCCCATTTGACATTGATTATTCAATATTTCATGATTAAGGTGGGATACTATTTTTTTTTATTAATTTCCTAATATAATTAATCATAAATTTTATAATAAATATTGAAAATTTAATAAAATTTATCAACTTCATTATATATA